>NW_025109194.1:0-175469 GCF_011392965.1 Frieseomelitta varia | reverse complement strand
TATAATATAATATAATATAATATAATATAATATAATATAATATAATATAATATAATATAATATAATATAATACAATATAATGCAATATAATATAATATAATACAATACAATACAATACAATACAATACAATACAATACAATACAATACAATACACTATAATGCAATACACTATAATACAATACAGTATAATACAGTATAATACAGTAGAATACAGTATAATACAGTATAATACAGTATAATACAGTATAATAAAGTATAATACAGTAGAATACAGTATAATACAGTATAATATAATATAATGCAGTATAATACAGTATAATACAATATAATACAATATAATATATACAATATATAATATAATATAAACGCAAATATACTATACAATATAAAAAAAAAAACACACTTGGCAGCCCACAAAGGATTAAATTCAAAAGCACTCACTTTCCGAAAATGTTCAGCGTTAACAAAATCATGTCCTTTTTTCCCAAGCGAACGAAAGAAAAAAAAAAGGAGGAATTTTCTCGCGATATAATTTTATCTTTCCATCTTTTGTTGCTTTGGTGCTTTTATCCAATTGCATGGAAGCATTTCGTGCCTGTGCGTGTATATATATATATACATACATACATATGTATATAGATTCAGCGACACAGATGCTTTAATCTTATTTGAAGTTGGTATTAACGCGTCGGCGGTGATCTCGTTCGAGCGGAGATTTCAAAAAAAGTTTCGGTCACCTTTGAAACGGAGACTTAATCCGATGAGCGAAATGGAAGAGGGGAATCTTGTTACGCGAGAGGAGCCGCGAAACACGGTGGGAGGAGGCGAAAAATCGAGGTCGTTGCATCGGAAAGCGAAGACAACGGCCAATCAATGTTTCCGTTGTATTAGGGACGACTCGATGGAAAGAACCTACTTCTCCTTTTCTCTCTCTCTCGTTTTTTTTTTTTTTAAACTCGAACGACGTCATTTCTCTAAGAATCATTTCGTTGAGGAAACGCTCACCCCGCATCGATCCTATACGTAATGAAATAATTATCTAGCATCAATTACGCAACGCTTATTAACATTACACAGACCGGCGATATTTCGCACGACCATAAGCGAATGGCACTCTTTTTGCGAAAGTGGAATGAGGATGGAAATTAAAGCAACTTTGTTATAGTATAGTATAGCATAGTATATTAGTATATTATTATGAAGAAAATAATGAAAATTTATATATGCTAAGAAAAATTGGCAGAAATGATATTTTTAAATAACAGAAATAATATTTGTATGTTTAATAATTTACATTAACATACATGTAATTGTATATTTAATAATTGTATATTTGTATATTTGTGCATATTTTTATATTTGTATATTTGTATATTTGTATTTTATGTAATTGTATATTTAATACTTAATAATTTACATTAACGTACATGTATATTTAATAATTTTCTTTTCGGGTGGTGAGGTTCAAAATATTTCCCTAAACATAAGGGAAATATTTTGCTTACGAAATTTCTCTCCCGGAAAAGTAAAGTAAAGTATTAAAATATATTTGTTCGTCAGGAAAGATACATCAACCATATTTCTCTTAAAATGTCGCGATAAACATCCACTTTTATGCCGTCAAACAGCTTTATAAAAAAAGTTTCTAACGACGCACAGTACAAAGGGTCGTTGTTAAAAATTCTGCCATTGTTTTTTTTCATTCTTTTTTTTTTTTTTTTTGAAAAAACCTTCGTTAGAACGTGTACAGAATATTCAATATTAATGATGTTAATGTGTTTTAAAGGAATGTTAGAAATGACGCGAAAGTGCTAACCACTATTTTGCAAATGGCGCACAATCGCGCACGGGTGCCATTCTGTATAGTGTTCGCGTTGGCAGACCTGCAGCCGGCAGAAAGAAAAAGGAGACAGCGGGTTCCTATCGGGTTACTATCCGTTCATACTTCCGCCAAGATGTTTAACTTTTTCATGCCGCAGTGTCAGAATTTGTTCTGTGGGAAAATGGTACTATGAATTTCTTATTTCAACGCCACGCTGGCTGCGAAAGATATTCGCGGATATCCTTACTTTCCAACAAACCGTTCCTTCTCCAACCCCGAGTTCTTTTTCTGTTGCGGCCCATTATGAAAACTGTTAACACTAACCACAAACACCGCGAAACTTCATTCAGCACGCACCTAAATATCAATCGATCGGCGCGTGTGCGAATGGCACGGTAAATAAAACGGAGGAGATGAAACGCGAATGTTTTTCGTTATATATCGCGTTCAAACGAGAGAGACTGTATAGAGATTGTATAGATTTTAAATAACATCGCGCCGAATAACGTGGTGCTTTTGGTCAGAAAATTTGAAAGGGAAAATGGGGAATGAAAGAGACGTGAAAGGGTGCTTAATGGTACAGTATATATGAATGTTGAAGTGTGTATACAGTGACGTCGAAATAATAACAATGGAAAATTGTCGATAATTATTAAATCGTTGTAACTTTGGGAAAACGTATACATAAGAATTCACCTGATCTCGTTTTAAAGTTCAAGGCCTCTATTTTTATCTTGAGATTCGCTCTTTTCAAAGATGATTTTACATCGCGTGGAAAAATAATGACGATGTTTTTCCTTGGAAATTGTGAAAAATCAAACGTCTCTGAAAACAGTTGAAAGTTTTCTCTTGCAGTCTTTCGAAGATTGAAATTTTCTCTTTTCACAAAATCTGCCGTTTTCAATTGTTTTCTCATTGAAGTTCGAAGTGTCGTTTAACTCCAATATTTGAAATGTTAGAAAAATATCGTGCCGGCAAGTTCCAACGGCTCGTTGTAAAGACGAGACGCCATTCTTCATTCTTCATCTTGTCTCATTTGAAAAGGAGTTTTCCTACGTCTCCAGGGACGTCTGAATTTTTAAAAAAAGTTTCCCCGTTTCTTCATTGCCAGCTATATAATACAATCTCTGGAAAAATTGGCTTGTTACGCGATTTCTGTTTCTTTTTTTACCAAGTTACAGTAGATTGAATCATCAATAATTTTGCCATCGTTGTTGGCTCAGTTATGCTCCTCGCAGCGTAACTATATCTTACGCCATCCTACGTATCCTACATCCTCGCTGTAACTACATTTTACGTTATCCTATTACATATACATTACATATTATATATATATATATATATATATATATATATATATTTCTTTCGTTTCATTAAACTGCCAGAGGGTTAAATCGTTCCAGCCACGAAGAATTCCGTTCTCCAACCATCCTCGACTTCCCCTCGAGTCTGAGTAGAGGCCAAAATAATCTAGCATCGGTCGTAAAATCTCATTCGCAAAATTATCGCGACACGGTTGTTTTTTTCTTTTTCTTTTTTTTTTTCCTCCTCTTTCTCGTGCTCGTGAGAGAAATCCATTCCAGCCGGGGCTCGAATTTTCTAGCTGGTTTATTGCTCGTATAATACAGCGCGTCTACGCTGGATTATTCACGCCCAGGGAACAGCTATTGCTATTGATTCGAGCAACTTGGAAGTTTGCGCCATTATCGATAACTCGATCGGTATATATTGTACATTTTATATATATATATACAGGGTTTTTGTAAGTTGTGGAAACTTCGGGAGCTGATTGTACGCCTAAAAATAATAATATCAGAGAAAAATAGTCATATAAATATCTGTCTCCGTTTATGAGATATAATGAATTTTATAAACAGAGCAAATTCTCTGTCCGGTCTCTCTTTCCACAGACAGCAAGAATTCACACTGTTTATAAATAATACTCACTTGATATCTTTCGTTTTGTACTTGAAAATGTGTATCTACCATACTTTTCACTGATGAAGCTAGTTTTAACAGGGATGGTCTATTCAATTTTCATAATTGCGATGAAGAGAACCCACATGTTATTGTGCATTCAAGACATCAACACTAGTTTAGTTTAAACGTACGGGCAGGAATAATTGATAAATTTTTAATTGAACCTTTTTTTCTTGATGGGAAACTAACAAGCACAGAGTACGTTGATTTTTTTGAGCACGCGTTTACACGAAATATTAGAGAAAGTTCCAGTCGATATTAGATTATTCGTATGCGGTTTATGCACGATGGAGCTCCGTCGCATTTTAGCCGAGTGGCTCGGCAATTTTTCAATCAACACTTNTGCAAATAAATGGATTGGTCGTGGAGGTCCTATTTGCATGGCCTGCTCGTTCTCCGGATTTGAATCCATTAGATTTTCATTCGTGGGGACGTTTAAAATCTATTGTACACGCAACATCGATTGAACATGCTGAAATACTACGAAATAGAATAGAGCGAGGCTTCCGACAAATTCGAGAAACATCAGGAACGATAGAGAGAGTAACCAGATGAATGACAAGACGCGTGCAGGCTTGTCTTCAAATGCAAAGTGGTCATTTCGAGCATCTTTTGTAAAAAGTAATTAAAACAGAAAATTCATTACATCTCATAAACGAAGACAGATGTAGGACATATATTTATATGACTTTTTTCCATTATTTTTAGGCGCACAATCAGCTCCCGAAGTTACGAAACACCCTGTATATATATTTGCGTTCTCGAAAACATTACGAGTCCCGCTCGTAATTTCCAGGGCGGATACTTAACGGTCGTACGGGTGTTAAATAATTCCGTAGTTTCCATCGAACAATGGCCAAGTTAAGCTCGTTTGCTAAGTTGCACGGGCAACGAAGGACGGAAGCGTGACGAGGGGAAGCTATTCCAGCTGTACACCCGTCCGATTCTGCAATAAGTTTAATAAGTTCGTTCGTGTTTCTTTTGAAACCATGTCAGAGATCGTTACACCCTCACGCTCGGTGAGTGTTATTTTTGATCGTACGCGTCGATTTCGAACACTTGTGAGATCGTCCTGATTTGAAAAGACGTTCCAGGCAAATGTGTTTTATATTCAGATATTTTCAAACACGCGTTTGTTCGGAAACTTCTTGCCAGGAGTGTGTACTATGATGTATCGTTGCAAGCAGGCTTCGAAAACTTGAGAAATCGAGAAAATTGAATATTGAACTCGAGAAGTAATGTTTTGTTACGTTAATTTTTGCCTGATATTCAAAGTTCGATGAAATGGTAAAAAATAATCATTCATGAAGTTTTAAAAGATCAGTGTGAAGAGGAAGCTCCGAGCTTTAAAATGTACCCAGATTTGTTGTCGTGCAGTTTTGTCTTTTACGAATTTGTAAGAATTTAAATATTGATGCGACCAGCTGTAAATCATCAGAATCAAAATTGTTTCTACGAGATAGAAGTAAAAGTCTCCCCCTAACGATTTCTAACACGTTAAAATATTCATTGGTAAAGAAATTCTTGAGATCTGTATATTAAAAAACTAATATATTAAATATTATATTATAAATATATTAAATGTGTCGTATATAACCTAATATGTTAAATTAATACAATAATACTAATATATTAAAAAAAAACTAAATATAAATTAAATATTATATAAATTTAAAAAAAAAAGTTAAACATATTATATATTAAAAGCCTGATATATTAAATTAATAACCTACATATTAATAATATTAATATATTTAAAAAAGAACTAAATATAAATTAAAATTAAATTATAAATTAAATATTATATAAATAAAAGTAATATATAAATTTTAAAAAAATTAAATACATTACATATTAAAAACCTGATGTATTAAATTAATAACCTGTATATTAATACTGATATATTAAAAAAAACAGACATATTTTCGTTTCTCTATGTACGAATAATCTAGAAGCAAACCCCTGACTTCGGCGTTTGGCACTTGGCACGGTGCCAACGACATTTGGTCATTAAATAATTTCGATGACTCGATGCATATCTCACGGAGGAGTGAAAATGGGACTGGAAATTCCCATGACAGAGGGGAGAAGGGTGGGTGAACGTACGCATAAAGGAAGCTGGATACGATACAGCCCCGGTTTGGTGAGGAAAGATGGTGGCTGGTAGGAGATTAGGGGCAGTCGAAAAGGCCGTAGGTAACGCGGGAGCACGGTCTGGATAGCGGATGTGTTTGTTATGCAGTCACGGTGTCGCACTTCAGAACAGTTAAATTAAATGACCGTTCAGTGCAGTCGTCGGAACAAAGAGATTGTTGCCAGGTTCTGCGCGATGTAGTTTCTTGCAGTCGGGAGTCTCGCGATAGAATTGACTGCGAAGAGAGAGAGAGAGAGAGAGAGAGAATTCGAGAGTAACTTTGTTCCAGAATGGCGGAGAAAGTATCCTTTGTTGCTTCAAAACGACAGATAAGCGTTTTAAGTGTGCTACAATGACCCGGGTAAATGAGCGAATTTCAGAAACGTTAACGTGGACGAATGGCTTTCATTATATTTAACTTGCAAAAATCGGGGGCAATTGAGTTTCTCAAAAAAAAAAAAAAAAAAAAAAAAAAACAGCCAATTCATTTTCTAAAGTGCTTCGAACATTTCTTCTTTTTTTTTTTTCAAGAAAGACTTGTTCCTCTTTAAGGTAACAGCACGCGAAACAATTTTTTTTGGGGGGGGGAAGAGGATTAAATTTTGCTTTCCGACGACAAAAAATAATAGAATAATCGTGGTTTTTTCCTTTTGAATGGCGGCTTTGAAATGAATAGTGGTTGAGGTTCGTATCATCTGAATTCATCCCCCTTATTTCACATTTCAATGAGAGATGCAATCAATGGCGACTCGTTGCTTGAGATCTTGGGGATGCTGCAGCCTGTAAACACAATGGACTTTATCATTTTTTATATGAAATAAGAGAATTGTTTATGATAAAATCAAATATTAGCAAGCCAACAATAACTAATAAATATATTTGCATTATGGCGAAAAAAATATATATACGCACTGTAAATATAGCGGCTTTTTATTATTTTTTGTACGAAATAATATGAATTATAAAAAATTGTGCAGGATCGTTGTGATATTACAAGCAAATACAAATAAACTAATAAATATATTTGTATATATTAGAGAAAAATCAGGGCTGCTGCAGCTTTCAAAATATGCACGCACACACTGTAAATACAGTGGATTCTTTTCTCAGTATTATTTTTTTTTATACAAAATAGGAGATTCGCATTGAATTGTTGGTAGTACGATTAAATATTACAGGTATAAATAAACTAATAAATTTATGTATATATGGAAAAAATTGGGAACGCTGCAACTTTCGAAATACAGTAGATATTTTCGTCATTTTTTAAATATAAAGTAGAATTATAAATGATGATAATATTAAAATATATTAAAAAAAAAATTTGGGGCTGCTGCAACTTTCGAAATATGCACGCACACACTGTAAATACAGTGGATTATTTTCTCAGGATTATTTTTTATACAAAATAAGAGAATTGCTGGTGATAAAATTAAATATTACAAGCAAATACAAATAAACTAATAAATATATGTATATATGGAAAGAAATTGGGGGCGCTGCAACTTTCGAAATACACCAGAATATTTTTGTCATTTTTTTTTTTCATAAAATAGAGTTAAATCGTCGATGATAAAGTGAATTATTACAAGCAAACATAAATGGATTGGCAAACATATTTACATATCGAGAAAAATGAAAGGAATGTAACTTACAAGTCAATGGCTCATTGCAAATGCTTTTTCAATTTTTTTTCACAACCCTCACGCACGAGAATCCAACACGTTAATACGGTTGAATTCGCGATTGCCCGAAATATTATATATACAATACGTTTTTCGGGCACGATGATTTCCCAAGAATGCGTCGGACTCGGGCGAGTTACGGCAGGCGAAAGCCGGATGAAACGGAATCGGCGTGCAATCCCAGATAGTCGGGTCCATCGAATGACTCCTGGCGCCGGGACAATTGGCCGGGATCCTGGAAAAAGCAATTGCGACCCGCGGAGATAGCATAATCTTGATAAACACGAATATATTTCCTTGTTCCCGGGGATAGAGTTTCAGGAAACAATTTCGTTCTATGAAGCATTTCCCCCGACCGATTGTCGAGATGAATAACTGCTTCCGTGGAGCACGTTATTCCATTAAACTTAATAATGAGTTCTTCGCAGGGGAGAGAGGAAAAAAAGAGAGAGAGAGAGAGAGAGAGAAAGAGAGGAGAGGGAAATTCGTTGGAATAACTTCACCGCGGAGGGTGTACTCGCATTGCGTAAATAATTTTGCTCGAGTGACGGAAACGAGACGAAAGGACGTCGGGCGAGGGATCTGTCTTTAATTGTTTCAGCAAATTAAACACCGCAACTGGTTAAACAATCTCTCTGAGAGTTGAACATCTTTACGACGTTCGTGAACGCGCGTCTCGCGGGGCCGAGGGGCGAGAAAACAATGCTCGATCCTCCACACCGCTGGTTTTTCGTTCGGCGTCGCGCGTTTGTCCTCGTTTAGCGTCGCTAAACTGTACAATCTTCGGTTTCGAGAGTTTTCTTCGTGAGAAGTTTTCACCGAGGGAATAATTTGCTCGAGACAAACAGGGGCGGCAGCCCTTTGTTTTCGCCGCGTACTTTCGCCCGCGAATCGTTTAACTCGAACCCAATTTTTCTGGTATTGGGGAATTTATTCTGACTTTCTGGGTCTCTAATTCGAAAGATATATCTGTAGACATTATTTTTTTTTTTTTTTAATAAATTTGTTAATATTTACTGTTACTTTTTTAATATACGTTTACTGTATATTAATTATTTACTATACTACTGTATATGTATTATTTACTATAATATTTGTTAATCGTAATTAAATTATTTTATTATTTTAATTATCATTTTGTTATTATTTTATAATGTAACGTTGATGTATTTCTGAACAATTTTTCTTACTTTTTTTCTTTTCTGTTGTAAGTATTCTAAATAACGTGTCGAAATCACGACCATGTTTCTTCGTTTGACTCGAAATTTCTTGAAATTCCCTCCGCCACTCCACTCCAATCAACATAAATATGTATCATTATCACCAGATAGAACAGTAATAATTCAGCTTCGAATGTGTCCTCTTACAGCTTCAATCCCACGCGAGATGCTTGCGAGATAAACGCAACACCCTGTGCAAGGGTCGTTCGTGAACCTTTTTTTATCACGGTGTGACCCGATGCTTTATCACCCGATGTAATTTTTCATTAGGAGCGATGGCAGTTCTCCGCGGCAAAACGACTCGGGTTTCGTTGTAATTACGCCGGGGACTCGTCTAATTTCCGCGTTCTTACGATTGTATCGCGTTAGAAGGGAGTCTCGTGGAAACTCGGTTGCACGTTGGCGAAACCACGGGGTAATACCAACCCTGTCTTTAATTTTCTCGCAGACCTATCATTATCATTCTTCGGATAATGCCGTACGAGCCATTGGCTCACGATGTTCACATCCCTTTGGAGGAAAAATGATAACGCTCGTGTTCCCGCGGAACATCCGCTCGCTCGTCGCGAAACACGAGGCGCGTCGTTTGAAACTCGAGCGGCCTCGCCGCGGTAATGATCGCCACTGTTATGAAGCGTTTCTATCGTTGAATTCGATAGTGCCAAAATGTTTTCGCCGCCCGTTTTCTCTCGTATTTCTGTATCCGGTTACCGGAGCGATTGTTAGACACAGTTCGGGGCGTTTTGTCGATTTTGTTTCCCCTCCCTTCCCCCCCGAATTTTCTCGCGGCGCTTTGCATTCGTTGCATTCGTCGCTCGTATTCTTTTTTCTTTTTTTTTTTTTTTTTTCTTTTTTTTTTTTTTTTTTTTTTTCTTTTTGCGTGCGGACGATCACGAATGGACGGACAAACGTGTTCATTTTTTGGCGAAACGAATTCTAACTCGTATGGATATTTTTGTCATAGCACCTAAGAGTACACAAGTAACAATATTGTAATAGTATATGAGAGTAATATAGAGGAGGTTTATAGCCGAAAGAATTCGGAGAATTATAGGCACAAGTGGCTATAACCACGGCAATGCGTTTGCATCGATTTGAAGAATAAATTAAATTACGTAGGTCGGTAAGTTGTACTCTCCGCGAAAAGAATGTAGTAAATGAAAAAAAAAATAGTAAAAAATATAAATAGTAAAAATATGGTAAATTTATACATTTAGTTGTAACTTTCCAATGTATGTTAGTTAGTCGAAAAGAATACAGTGTAAATAAAGAAAAAAAAAAAAAAAAATACATTGGCTATATTAGTTATTGAAAAGAGTACAAGTAAATATAATATGAATACAGGTTTCATTATGATATGAATTTATATATTTAGCTATAATATTATTATATATTATTATTATATAATTATTATAATTACTTATATATATATATAAAATAATGTATATATTAATATTACAACATGTATATATTATATATATAATATATATTACTATATAATTATTATATTTAGCTATAATTTTTCAACGTATTTTGATTAGTATATAAAATATTTTGATTAATATATAAATTCATATTGCTAAATATATAATAATTATATATATTGTATATTATATAATTACTTATATAGTAATATAATATATAATATATATAATTATAATATATAAAATATATAATTACTATATAATTATTATATATTTAGCAATATGAATTTGTATATTAATCAAAATACTTTATATACTAATCAAAATACGTTGAAAAGTTATAGCTAAATATATAAATTCATATTGCTAAATATATAATAATTGTATAGTAATATATATTATATATATATAATATATACATGTTTTAATATTAATATATACATTATTTTATATATATGTATAAGTAATTATAATAATTACATAATATTATATAGTAATTATATTACGTGTATATATATATATATATATATGTCACACGTAATATAAAGTAAATAAAAAAATACTTTAGCAAGATAAAATTTTCGTTTAGCTATAACTTTTCAACGCATGTTAGAAAGCAAATTGCAAATCGCATTAGCGAAAAAGTTCGCGTTTCATTTCTCAGTGTCACTTCAAGGTTGTCGCGATACTCATCGATAGAGTAATATTCTGTGGCTATTCTCGAATGCTTGCCATTTAATGGCCGTTAAGCGACTTGGACCATTTTTCCCCGTACACGCGAACCAGTCCCTCGTCAATTGTTCGCTCAGAATGGTCTTTTATCAAAAATCATATTACAGTATGAATATTCAACTATATTGAACAATATTGTTGTATAATATAATATAACGTTCCATGTTTACTGTATCGTAATGCACGACTGATTGATGCAATGGAGTATACATGTTTCTGCACATATTAACTGGAACTGCCAAAGTGCCTAAACTGGCTAATTTATAATTCATGTTAGAAATTTTATAGATATAAAACAGCGTGTGTTAAATTTAAACGATTTCTTTTTTTGGTGAAATATTGATAACCAAAAGTTTGTGTAATTTATTTTATCACGAAGCTTTTCTATTTCTTTTTTTCCTTTTTTTTTTTTTTATCTCAATGTCTGGTGGAAATTTTATGTTTTAATCGTCCGTAGATTTACTGGTTAATCGGAATAACGCACAATCCACGTTGGAAAATAAAGATAATAAAACAACAATAAAAAATACAATAAAACGGAATACAATACAGTTTTCATTGCAAAAGTTCATGAAACCTACAACAACGATATTAATACTATTTAATTGGTTTCAACCATTTATTTTAAAACGAAAAACATGAAAGAAAACGTATAACTTGCTCATCACAGTAATGCAATTTTTTAGAGAGAATACAATGAAACAAACCGTGTACAGTTTTTATTGCAAAACAGTCCGTGAATCAATTTACGACAATAACAACGATATTGATGCTTCTATATAACCACCTTGGCTGGCCAGAAATATACTTATTTCAAAAGAACATAAATCAAAGAAGAGGTGTAACCTAACCTATCACAATAATACAGGGTTGTCACTGAATGATATAAAACAAAAATAACCTTTACAAACACATGTCTTTTAAATTTTTTATTATTTCATTTGGAAATATAATTAATGGAATTTTTTTCAGTATATTATGAAAAACAACATCCCCCAAATGACCACCTGCTCAAAATTTTTCAGTTTTTTAGTGGCCACCCTGTACAGCTGTTAATGAAAACACAATAAAACAGAGTGTGCGCAACTTTCATTGCAAGACAATCCGTGAAACAATCTGCAACAATGAAAATATTGATATTGATACAAATTTCCATATAACCGTCGACTGTCAGAAATATACTTATTTTAAAACAAAGGCGAAAGAAGGGGTGCAAGTTACTGATTGACTAGCCTACATTCCAACGATCTCCAACGAACGGATTCGGAATGGAGAAGAGAAATCTCTCTGACGCGATAAAACTTAACCTGGTTTGGTCTCTGCAATCGATAATTCATCTTCTATTCAAAGGACGAATCGGTCTCTATTCGCGTGAAACTCCATTTTCGCGACGATGTGCAACGACATTTTTTTCCCTCCTCCCTGCCGTCGTCAGCCAGCCAGGTAGGAAACGGTCGTGGATCTCGTCGAATTTATCGGCCGGTCGTGTATCTTTCGCGTATCGGCGGAAGATCTCGCGGAATAGCAGGAATAATTCTCGAATGATGTCTCGGCCGTAACCCGCCGGCAAACAAGGCACGTTCCCCCCGTCGGTGAAGTTTATTTTTATTCGTTGCACGTATCCTGGAAATGGAACGTGAAATAGTAGACAGGCCCAAATAAGGCTCCTTTACATGACTCACGATACGCCGGGCCTAGTTACTTCGCGAGCGCGTCGTCCCTTTCCTGGTGATAACCTCTAATGTTTAACCTCTTGCGCTAGCAACTGGTAACACGGACCATAACGAGTGACCAAACACAGTGTACGATAATTCGTCTTCTTTTCGAATTCATCGGTACATCACTGGATAGAAATTACTGAGAAGTGATAAATTTATTATTTGCTTTGCCTGGGTTATATTTCAATATACTTGAAATTAGTATATTGAGATTATTTTCTCAGTATTGGGAATATATTTTGCCTTACGAATAGTATAATAATAGTATTGGGAATATATTTTGCTTATACGAATAGTATAATAATAGTATCAGTATAATAGTATAATAATAGTATAACAATAGTATTTGCCTTAATACGAATAGTATAATAATAGTATAATAGTATAATAATAGTATTTGTCTTAATACGAATAGTATAATAATAGTATTTGGCTTAATACGAATAGTATAATAATAGTATTTGCCTTAATACGAATAGTATAATAATAGTATTTGCCTTAATACGAATAGTATAATAATAGTATTTGCCTTAATACGAATAGTATAATAATAGTATTTGCCTTAATACGAATAGTATAATAATAGTATTTGCCTTAATACGAATATTATAATAATAGTATTTGCCTTAATACGAATAGTATAATAATAATATAATAATATTCAGAAACGTACAGAATCTCTTTTCCTGAAAATCACATTTTTCAACACAGTTTTATTAAACGCCTTGACCGCTTGCGCTGGCCACTGATTGCGGACCATAACGAGTGACCAAACCATATAGAATAATTCGTCGCTTTCTTTTTGAACTCGTCGGTATGATATCACTGCATAGAAATTACTAAGGAGTAATAAATTTATTATTTGCATTGCCTGGTTATATTTATTTTACTTGAAATTAGTATACTGAAATTGTTTTCTCAGTATTGGGAATATATTTTACCTTATTTTTTAGAAACGTTCAGAATCCCGAGCAGGATCTCTTTTCTTTGAAAATCACATTTTTCAACACAGTTTTATTAAACGCCTTGACCGTTTGCGCTGGCAACTGATTGCGGACCATAACGAGTGACCGAACCGTATACAATATCATATAATTTTCCAGTATTAATTAAAAGAAACAGGGAACCCATTTTTAATATTACCTGTGTTATAATTAATACATCATTAGTACTGTGTTAATTATATGAAATAATAGGAATGAAATGTTAAAAAGAAGTGGGCAAAAAGGTTAAATTAACTCTCTCTTTTAAGAAACAGATTTTCCAATTATTTCCATGTTATCGCGCTATCGAAAGAGCTGAGGGCGAACGATCATAGAAATTATCCGTAAAAACTCGAAGGATCGAAAAACGAAATACAGTCACGAGAAACCTCGTCCCGTAACCTCTTTAATTCTAAAAGTTTATCCCCCATCGCGTCCAATCTTTCTCTCGCGCAAAGAGACGCAGATACAATTTTCTTTACCGAGGATCATTCCCGATGCGACACGCGAGCAATGTGAAAGAAATCGTACCGCGCGGAGCGACGGTCCCGTTAATGCATCTGAGATCGCGTTGATACGAGCGTTCGCCCGGAGGTATTAAATATATATCGCGGCGTAATTTGAATAGGATTGGTACGCCCACATTTGTATTCCGCGCGGCAGTTTGCTCTCCGCGCCGTACGTGGCCGTTTCTCCGCATTTCCTAACCCCCTTTTCACTCTGGTTGCCTCACTGTGACGAACACAATCTCCAGTTAGACTTCGCGTTTTCGGACGCGGTGCAATCCGCGTGTCCTCCCGTAATCCACCCGCTGAAAACTTTGGATTTCTTCGTTAAATTATGTCGCGACAAGTCCGCTCAAAGTTGCTCGTTCAGGATCGAAAGTTCCACTCTCTGTGTTTGGTTTAATGCCGTTGTTAATATTTGAAGAACTTCATTTTGTCTCCTTCCATGGTAATTAATAAATGAATAAATGAATTAATAAATGAATTAATAAATGAATTAATAAATGAATTAACATTATAATTAACATATATAACATATATAAGCTATATGTATAACTATAATACAACTACAACATATATAACATATATAAACTATATATGTATAACTATAACAAAACTATAACATGTATAACATATATAAACTATATGTATAACTATAATATAACTATAACATAAAGTATATAAACCATATGTATAACTATAATATAACTATAACATGTATAAAGTATATAAACCATATGTATAACTATAATATAACTATAACATGTATAATATATTTAAACTATATGTATAACTATAATATAGCTATAATATGTATAAAGTATATAAACCATATGTATAACTATAATATAACTATAACATGTATAACATATATGTATAACTATACATATACAACATATATAAACTATATGTATAACTATGATATAACTGTAACATATATAACATATATAAACTATATGTATAACTATAATATAACTATAATAACGTATATGAAACATATAATAAATAAATTACAACGAATTTCAGATTTGATAATTGTAAATTTAAATTAATCAACTTCGATGCTTCTACTCGGTTCATCCATCTGTGTGCGCACACACGTCCAGATTTGAACGTATCGATCTAATTCACGTTAATCACGAAAATCGTACGCGTTTACACCGGTTGCCTGCAGATTCTCACCATCATTTCAGACTAATAACACAGCTAACACAGCTAACAAATGCTCCGAATAGTCCGCACGATTTTCTTCTCTTCCTCGAAGCAAGCTCCTCGAGACGTCGTTAATTTTTCCTTGAATTTAATTGGCCTCGCGTACGATTACGTTTTTATCTTTCGTTATTGCGTCTTAAAGAGAGTATAAATGAATAATCATATCGATTTCTAACTTGAACCTCAAATGAATAATCGTATCGATTTCTAACTTGAACCTCAAATGAATAATCGTATCGATTTCTAACTTGAACCTCAAATGAATAATCGTATCGATTTCTAACTTGAACCTCAAATGAATAATCGTATCGATTTCTAACTTGAACCTCAAATGAATAATCGTATCGATTTCTAACTTGAACCTCAAATGAATAATCGTATCGATTTCTAACTTGAACCTCAATGTGCTCGCAACGCTTTACAATATGTTGCTCGGAATTCAGTGGAAGGTTATACTCGGTGTAATATATATGTATATATACGTATCGGTATAACTGGAAGAATGGCAGACTGTGAAAACACCGGGATTCAAAGACATAAACCGGGCTCTTTCTTCGTCGCAGACACGCGGTGTCTTTTAAAGCGCGATTCGTCGATTCAACCCTTCGGTTATTCCCGTGAATACCATTCATACGAGGGATTTTGCGGGAAGAGAGGTTCTGTTATCGTTCGTATTTATACGAGCCCGGGAGGGAAAATGCGAGGTATTTTTATACGTCGTATTTTTCGGGACTCGGATACCGCAGTTCTCCCATTTTCCAAGAGAGAACAGAAGTGCCGCTCGCTCCGCGCCCCTCTTGCCACGGGATTCAAATTCTTCAAACCTTTTGCATCTACCCGAGAAGCACACGCCTCGTTTCGTTATTTCATTTACATCAATGGTTCGCAATCATTTTTTTTTTGGCCATTTGACTTCACCTGATTCTTATTATTCGAGAAGTGAATTTTTGGCTTTTGTGTACGAAGCTTAAAAGGCCATTAACCTCAAGCTCCAAAGATGTCGTGACGTCCGTGAAAGGAAAAACAATGGAAAGTTATAAATTTTCATTTGAGGAAATATAAACAATTTATTGTTAATTACTCGGTTTTCGAAATCCCTCCTCCCCTCGCTAGGAAATCAAATTGCTTTCTTTTGGGGAGGGCCGCATGTTGGGAATCGTTCGTGCCGTTTGTGAAAATACACGGCAAATTCCAAATTTTCGAGGAAATCGAGTTTGAAGATTGTTACTTAAGAAACTTGCTACTTAAGAAAAAAGAAAAGAAACGAAAATTGAAGAATGACGCCTCAAACGAAAAATATTTTATTTCTCACTTATTTTCACGGGAATATCCTCGTTGTTTAGTTAAGTACGGAAAATAAAGCAAACGTAGTCGGTGAATTCTCAAACTTGGAAACGAAGACAGTTTCGTGGAAAAAAAATCCCACTCTTTCTTTTCGACTCGTCTTTTCACTTTCTATTCGTCGACAATTACGATTCAGAATTACGATGAAAGACATTAGCCCAGAGCCAGTAAACTTTGCAAACGGAAATATTTCATAATTCTAAATATTCAAAAATATTTGAAATTGAAATAGCGCGTTCAAAAGTATTTAAAATTACGACAGCGCGCGATTCTCACAACGTGTAATTTGTCCCCAGATCGTATTTGCACAGAATTCTCTCTTCCAGAGGGAAGAGATCCGGCTGCTCCGTTTGTCTCCGACCGCAAGACCTTCGAGTAAGTAAATCACAGCCACGTGGACCGCGGATTACTCGCGATTAGAATTTACGTGTACACGGGCAACGGGGTGGGGATCGGGTGTCCTGCCACGATCCTTTGATCTCGGAAGCAATTCTGGGACGTTCGCCGCATCGCTGTAATCATCGGCAGCACGTCGTAAGCTGTTTGTCGCACAGGGCGAAACACGACTCCGGAGATTCCTTAATTACCGGACTCGCGGACGTGCGGCGAAATTCCTGCAATAAGAAACTATTTTTTGCAATGCAAAAATCGAGATTCCAATTTGTTCGTAATTTGCGTTTAAATAGAATAGTCTTCATAAATTCTTTCAAGAAAATGTATTGACACTTGGCGAAGTTCGTAAAAAAATGTGATTCTTTTCAACAAAATGGTATTTGTCGTTTCGTCAATCTACGTGAATACTGTATTTTCGATCATTTCAGATATTCGACTTGACATCTTCGAGGAGGGCGATAACAATACTAAGTTCTCTTTATAAATTCCTCAAGAGAGAGCACGCTTGTTAATTTCTACTGAAAATCATAAACATCTGTCTTCATACGCACTTCATACACTCGCGCACATAACCGTACGCTCGTATTTTACGTCAGAGTCGGCTAACTGGCGGCCCGCGGGCGCTTTCCCCCTCCACTTCCCTGAGTGGTAGCTAGCGCTACCCCCTCCACTCTCTCGTTGAAATTTGCAGAGGAGGGGGTAACGCTAGCGGACGGAAAAGTGGGGGGCAAGGGCTCGCGGGCCGCCAATTAGCCTACACTGTTTTACGCTTTAACACGCTCGCGGACGTGAATGCGCACAGCATTCATTTTCGTGGTGACGCAATATGACAAATTTCATCGGTATCGTCGTGAATGCTATAGCATTTACACGTAGCTGTTAAAATGTGATATTCTCAGCACTTGGACAAAATGTGACTAATAAAAATTTGGACAGTTAGTTACAGTTAGTTTAAAATTAAAAATTAATCGCCTGTCTTTTTTTGCAGTTGGATAAAATTTTTACTGTCCACGAACGTAGACAGTTAAGATTAGAGCCGTTAGACAAATTCTGAACAACCTGACGTAATTCCTTCTCACCCGGCTCGCGCGCAATTTTCAAACAATCGTGACAATAACTTTTGACGTTTCGCGAGTCCAACGAAGCTCCACGGTGGGGAATTTATCCTCGCGTTTAACCGGCGTTCGCTGTCCCTGTTGTTTCCCACGAAGCGAAGCGACACATTGGTCACACGAACGATCGTGCTAACCAGATCGAACACTGGTCTTTCTCGACGGTTGCGCATTTTTCTTGAAAATGCCCAGCGATTTACACACGGCAGCGCGTCGTCGTCTCTGTCGTCCCATTTTTGCTCTGTTCCCACCGAGGCGGAAGCTTGTGTTTCGACACATCCGTCTGTCCCCTTCCATTTACCCGGCGGACGTAAATATGGTGGAAACGAGCGGCGCGATGAGGGATGGCTGACACTTTGATGAAACCGCTCCGCTACACCGGGCCGGTCGTTACTTTTATTTCGTCCCTTCTCCCATTACGCCCACCTTCTCCCGCGATTTTTCCTATTTTCCTTTCCTCGACGTTCGAAAACACCCACGCTGCCCGGACGATGATTCATTCTTCCGCGAGAAACACCCACGTCGCGCCAGATCGCGAAAGTATCTCGAACGTTCGTACTATCCTGGTTGAAAAATTCATGAAAAAAAAAATTTAACTCATAAAAATTTACACCTAATGCTAAAAAATCCATTAATTACATTTCCAACTAAGATAATAATAAAAAATTAAAAAAACATGTGTTTGTAAAAGTTATATTCTTTCAGCGACCACTCTGTATTTCGGTGGCCATTTTATAAAAGGTGATTACTCCGAAGAAAAAAAAAAAGAAAAAAAAATACCGAGCAGGGCACCAGCATTGAGCAATAACCACTTTACCAGAAAATAATCACTTAATTAGGAAATATGTATTTCTGATTGTTTCATTATAGCGACCGGGGTTTGTCCACTATAACTTTATTCATTATAAAAAGTTAAAGAAAAAAAACCACTAGTAATCTTGAAAACTCCAAAAAAAAAAAAATTATTACTATACCAATTATTGACTTGAGGTTAGGCCAAAAAAAAAAAAAAGGTATTTTTCTCGTCGTAGCAGTTCGAAAAGATATTTTTCATGTCACACGAAGTGGTATTATACCACTTTGTATATTACACGAGCTTCAGATTGATATTGTCTCGTTTACGATGGCAATGTGATCTCGAAACGATTCAGATTTGTACAAAGGACGTGGAAAGCTAATCGCGGCGACTGTTGAAACAATAACCGCGCGAGCAAGTGTAGCTCTTTCGTCCTTCGTTCGACAGAGATCTGACATCGGACGTTAAAAAATGCAAGTCGATTTCGTTTGGCAGCGAGACGCTATACGGAGAAATCACGAGGATATTTCCAATCCCTGCGAAATGGAACGTGGATCGGGTCGGCTACCCGAAACAAATGGAGAGACCGGCCGCGATGATCGATCGGCCAGCAACTTTTCGAGTTTCAAAGTCGGGCCGGATTGATTTAAGTTTGCTCCCAGTGCTGGCGATTGAATCCTGGCCTGGTGATCGTGCATCGACGAGATCGAGATTTATTAGCGATTGGGCTCTGGCTCCATTTCCTTGCGCGCGATACACGGAAACGCTTCCCCTTTAACGCTCTGCGAGTGTATCCGATCGAAGTGGCCAATTTATATGGTTCTTCCATGGAAATTTCATGTACTCGTGACACGAGGTGTATTTATATGCTTGTAATTCACGTATTATATTTATAATTACATTTATTTATAATATGTAATATAATAATCATTTATATATATTATTTATAATATAATTGTATAATTATATTTATAATTGCACACGTATTATGTTGGTAATTTCTCGCAGAAATGTTACACATTTGTTTGTAATTGGTTTATAATTCGCGTGTAGTATGAAATTTATGTATCTGTAATTCATATTTTATGAAATTCATGTATCTGTAATTATTATATTATTTTGCATAGCTTGTAGTCAATTTATTTTATAACTTTATAATTATATAATAAATTTATTGTAAATATATAATATATATGTAAAATATAAGTAAAATTGACTATAATAAATTAATTATAAATATATATATATATTAAATGTACAGTAAATTAACTATATACTTTTCATTTATAATTTATACATTTACAACTTTACCGAAATGTCCATAAGTAGAAACTTGTGTCCTTTATTGTGTTACAAATATTTTTCTGTATCTTGCGTCTTAAATTCTCTTTCTCGTTACAAAATTTACGTAATGCATGTAATTTTATATGTACGTCGAGTCGGTAGTTCTAGTGTTAATTTCACCGGCGAAATTTTATTTTGTGTTATTTTACTTCATTTTATTTATTTGTATAATAAGGGAACACACACCCTTAACGTGCATGGGCGAACAAGAAATGATATCTTAAATTAAGAAAGAGATGTTGAACAAAATTTTTTGAATTGAAGCTTTCAGCTTGAAAACTTATGTAACTCTGACAGCTATCTTCTTCGATTAAATTATTATTTTCATTTGACATTTTCATTTGACTCTTTTTTCTCATAAATTACAGTGTCACTTATTAATTCCTTGATATCGTCAAAAAAATGCTAGGTACAATATTTTCGACCATAATTTTACTATAATTTTAATCTATTATTTCGCTATACTACTATTCCTATTATATATCTCTTATTCTACTATAATGTTTAATCTACAAGATTTGATTTTTAACTCTATCGTTTCGTCATGTGACTATTGTCATATAAAGAACGAAACGTGTACAAAAGACCTCGAATAAAACTGTGAATAAAATGTTTAAGAAAAAGAAGAAAAGAATCTAGAAAGTACAACCATGAATCTTCGTGAAGATTCTCGTCTCGATCGGAGAACACTAAATTCCGAACTCAAGACGAGGGTTGACAATAAAACTTGCTTCTGGTATTCGTACGATCCACAATAAAGTATCTGAGCCGTTCTGTTAACGAGAGCAAGCAGAGTTTCGAAAAATCGGGATCGTCGCGAGTGAGAGAACTCGTGAAAACTCTCTCGTGAAACAAGCTCGGGTTGTTTAATCGGGAGTGGGAGAGTTCGAATCAGAGGCGAGCGGGCATAATTTGTGGTTCGAGTAACGCGAACGATGCCCGGCGCCGCAAAACCCGAAAACGCGATACTCGCCGCGCGAACGAAACAATTAATTATTTTCGCGCGCGGTTGAAACCGGAGAATCGAATGTGAAAGGTAACTGCGGAAAGGAAACAATTTTCTGGAAATCTGACCGACGCCAGGGAAATTGAAACGGGGACGAGCGCGGCCCGAATAAGAGAGAATAACGTGATATTTTCGTTGAAAGTTATCTCGCGCAAAATATTTTGTGGCGAGTGTTTGAAATATTTTGTTTCGCCATGTTACGAGATATGAATTTGATACAGATATACGCGTTATCTGTGTATCTCCACGTGTCTCGTCTCCTCTTTTTCCGATGTTTCACGATATCTTTGTGCTTCTTTTTCTGATCTCTCCAAACAGGTAGTCTCGGACACGTTTCCCCCTAGAATCGACACGGTTCTGAAACAGAGAACGTAGTTTCACGATACGTCTTGCAGCATTCAGCCGGTTTTCAATTTATTTTATGTTCTTCTAACTTCACTCTGTTCCAATTTACCGTAGTATCAATAGTTTGGTTTATATTTTAGTACGAATAGTAATATTTAGAATCTCGGGCAGCAATCTCGAGCAGAATCTCTTCTCTCTGAAAATCACATTTCTCAGCACAGTTCTATCAAACGCCTTGACCACTTGCCCTGGCAACCGATTGCGGACCGTAACGAGTGACCAAACACAGTGTAAAATTTGTCTTCTTTTCGAATTCATCGGTATATCACTGGATAGAAATTACTAAGAAGTAATAAATTTATTATTTGTTTTGCCTGGGTTATATTTCAATATATATTGAAATTATTTTCTCAGTATTGGGAATATAATTTGCCTTAATACGAATAGTAATAATAATATTAGTATAATAGTATAATAATAGTATAATAGTAAAATAGTATAATAGTATAATAATAGTATAATAGTAAAATAGTATAATGGTATAATAATAACATTTGCCTTAATACGAATAATATAATAATAGTATTTGCCTTAATACGAATAGTATAATAATAGTATTTGCCTTAATACGAATAGTATAATAATATAATAATATAATAATATAATAATATAAAATATAATAATATAATAATATAATAATATAAAATATAATAATATAATAATATAATAATAGTATAATAATAGTATAATAATATTCAGAAGCGTACAGAATCTTTTTTCTCTGAAAATCACATTTTTCAACACATTTTTCTATTAAACGCTTTAACCACTTGCGCTGGCAACCGATTGCGGACCATAACGAGTGACCAAACCGTATAGAATAATTCGTCGCTTTCTATTTGAACTCGTCGGTATGATATCATTGGACAGAAATTATTGAGAAGTAATAAATTTAATATTTGTTTTTCCTGGGTTATACTTAAATATATTTGAAACTGAGGCAATATTGCAATTTTGGAGCAAATAATTCTCAATACGTACATGGCACGTCACGCATTTTCAGACGTATCGTCAATTTATTTTAAACATTCTTCTATCTTATTTCACTCTGTCACAATTTACCGCGATCACTGTCAATTATTTCTTCTACATTTTACTTCATTGCAAACAGTGACATTCGAAAATATTCAGAAATATTCAGAATCGGTCGGAATTACAATTTTTATGCTACTGAACGTGGACTACGACTGTTGCAATTGGTTACGATTCGTTTGTACTTTACTCTCGCACATTTTGCAAATGTTTCTCGTACGTAAATCATATCTGTGAAAAGTACGAGTTAATTTGAATAGAATCTCATCTAACCCGATCCAACCGATAGAAACAATGACTATAGAAGTCGCAGGAAGTTCCCCGTTTTCGATCGATGGAAAATGTCGTCTGTGACTTTAAAATTCCCCTCTGTGACTGTTAATCATCCAGCAACGATATCGCCGAAATCAGGGCAAATCGAATTTGCGACGGCGTTTTCGTTTTCAGGCTCTGTAATTTCCGCGGCATTGTTCGGGCAGCGCGATCATCGCCATCGATCCCAACGAAACATTTTGACGCCGGACGATAAGGGGGGTTGAGTTTCGCCTCTCTGATTTCCTCTCATTATTCGAAATAGCTCCTCCATCCACCCATCCCTCCCCCTGGCTCATCTATCTTTCACGTCCGTTTAATTACAGCTGGGTATCTGATTTCTTATTTATAACGCACGGATATTAGAAACTTCGAGCGTGGCGCGCGCGGTTCCGCGTATCAGCGAGCGAGTGACGTGTTTTCCAATATTCCCTGAATTACGACCTCGTTTTCTGATAACCGAACAAGCTGCTGTCGCGACGCTGCAATGAGAGAGAACTTGACGTTCCCAAATATTAACGGCGGTAAATAATGATACCTATTGACACAAATTTTCCACGTATCGTCTACAACGAAGAACAACGAAGATACAGCAGTGCAAGTGCACAACTGTGTAAGTCTCAATGAAACACACACGCACATACACATGTGTGCGTTCTAATAGAAACATTTTGTAGCATAGAAAAAAAAAAAATCTCAAAAATTTCACAATAGTATTGGCCCTTGCGTGTTTGCGAGAAAAATCAATGTATAATATACTTTGCTTTTAATGATACTTTTACTTTACACTTTTTTCCGGTATGACTTTTTTATAGTAGATTCTACAAGTGAAAATAATATCGTTCATATAAATAAAATTATAGAACAAATGATTATATAAAATATATCATAAATATAAAAAAAAAAATATATATATATTTATATATATTATATATATGTATATTTTTGTTTGTATATTTTTTGATACTGTATTTTATATATATATATATATATTTTTTGTTTGTATGATATATTTTTTGATACTGTATAAAATATATATATGTATATTTTATACATTATTAAATATATTTATCAAAAAATATACAAACAAATAAAATAAATATTATTAAAAAATTATATATATTTTATACATTATTAAATATATTTATCAAAAATATCATACAAACAAATAAAATAAATATTATTAAAATATATATATATATATATTTTATACATTATTAAATATATATATCAAAAAATATATTATACAGAAAAATAGAAAATATTATAAAAATTCTTCGTTAAGGAACATTACGAAACCAATCGCATCTTACAAGATTTTCACGTGTATATGAGTGAGTACATGTTTAGGTATTGTATTTAGGTATCATTGAACGCTACATATCACAAACAACATTTTTCATTTTCCTTAATAACGTACACATTCGTGTTAATGAACACGATAAATTTTCGTGCCGAAGAATTTTCGTTCAGGGATGGAAACGAGCGAAAGCCAACAAAACTCTGAAAATTTTTATGGAATTCTTGTGGGATCGTGACGCGCCTAGTGGCCCAATGAAGACGCGAGGAATGCGCTGGCCAACGCACACGGTCACTCTCGATAGTGATCTGGCGATGAGCCATCGGCTGTCAAATTATCGGATAATTCGGCCCGCCAACTCGTTCCGGTCACGTTCGACAGTGTCTTTAAAGACGCTGCACACGTTGAAACATCCTAGGTTTCGTGAAACCTGCATCGGAGTCAGCTTTCTTCCAATTTTTCGCGCGACGCCAACTGAAGCGTTGAAACACGTATTTCAAATTGTCGGGTCGTCTTTCAGCTCCAATATTACTGTTTTACATTATAATTAATAAATAAATATTATTACTCAAAAGAATAGAGAGAAAAAAGGATCCAGAGATTATAATATTCATTACAATTGGAAAATAGAGTTTCCAATTTCGCTCTTATCAGAAGAGCTAAAGACTTTGTTATATATTTAATAAAATGAAATAAAAATATTTTCATTATATAAATATTTTTATTTTATAAATATTTACTATTATATTTACATTATACCATTATATTTTATTAAATATTTTATTTTATAAATATTTAGTTATATATTTAATAAAATAGAAATATTTAATTTATAGAAATTATCTGCGCATGGATGACTCTGCTTTTTATTATCTTGTTGAATAAAATTCGTCCAAAGATTGAGAAAAGAAATACAGTCGTGAGAGATGCAGCTAGTACAGAGGGAAGATTATCTGCAACTAATCAAAAGACTAACCTCTCTCTCTCTATCTCTCGCTGTATTGGCCTGACTCGTTTGCCCGATAATGTCCCTAATTCGGAGCGTCAGCTGGACCCGGCCGCTGCATTCGGCGTGCAACCCCGAAGGCGTGGAAGCGCGGCGGGGGGACGAATATTTTTAATATAAATTTTCAATATCAAGACGATCGCGCATCGATGGGCGAAATTTAATTAAGCGATGCCTTTCAGGCAGCACCTTTGACGACGACTTTCGCCTGCCTGCAGGCCCATTAAATTTAATTACTTACCTATCTTTGAACTAATTTTCGTAAAAGGCTCGCCGTTTCGGAAAGAGTCGTCGAATAAAGAGCACGTCTCGCACGCCGGCGGGGAAATTCGCGAAACGGCGTAGACGCGAATTGTTTCTTTGTTGAGCGCGTTTATATTCGTCGAATATAAAGAGTCGAGCGCGCGTTTCAGTGCCACGGGGTATTTAAAAAATACAGTATTGGACAGTGTCATGCGACGCGATATAGCGCTTTCTTGATGCAACTTGGCGAAGAATGCCGAGTAACAGCGATCAAGGTAGACAAAATAAAAATCGTCTGTTTTTACGCACATATGATTTCGGTTTAATTGAAAAGAAAGTAACGCTGGAACTATTGACGAAGAGATATAATATTTGTAGCAAAGAAATTGAGGTGCAGGGCAGAAGAAAAAGTTAATAATACAAGCTTTTATTAATACATTTTATTAAAAGTCACTCGAGCATCTAAAAATACACTGAATTATAGTTATAGATGTATAAAATTTCCTTACAATAGAAAATTATAGATCAGTCATTCTTGGTAGTTCTAGTGTTGAAAGAGGAAGCTTCAATATGATTGACGACGACGCTATAATCGAAACCGAACACGTTGTAGAAGAAAGAAATTAGAGTATAAAACATATCTATACTTAATAGCTTTTGTCCCAAAATTGCAATATTTTCACAGTTTTAAGTATATATTTATTATATTTTAAGTATAACCTATATATTTATTATATTTTAAGTATAACCTATATATTTATTATATTTTAAGTATAACCCATATATTTATTATATTTTAAGTATAACCCATATATTTATTATATTTTAAGTGTAACCCAGGCAAAACAAACAATAAATTTATTACTTAATAGCTTTTGTCCCAAAAATTGCAATATTTTCTCAGTTTTAAGTATATATTATTATATATTATTATAGTATATATTATTATTATTATTTATTATATTGTAAGTATATTTAAGTGTAACCCAGGCAAAACAAACAGTAAATTTATTACTTCTCTATTTTATAACTTCTGTCCAGTGATATCATACCGACGAGTTTAAAATGAAAGCGACGAATTATTGTGTACGGTTTGGTCACTCGTTACGGTCCGCAATCAGTTAGCAAGCGCAAGTGGCTAGTACGAGTAGTGCGGCCGCGGCGCTCTCAACGCAGTGAGGAAGATCGATGCAGTGGAGGGGATGGCGCTAGCGATCAGGAGAGTGGGGGTAAGGACCGCCAGTTAGCCATCTCTGCTGCAAACCGAGTATAGCGACCAAACGTTGTGATACGAAATTTGACTCTGCGGATCGACACTTCACTGTTCGTTTAGCCAATGTCAGTCCCAGAGGACTGACACTTGCAACATTCGTTCAGCCGACGTAGGACGATATGGACCGACTATATCGAGTCTGATAAACAAACTTGAAATTTATATACAATATAAAAGTTTCAAACTTGAAATTTATATATAATATAAAAATACACGTAGAAGAACGATAATTTACACAATATAAAAAATACACTTGCAGAACTGTAATTTGTAAAAGGACATTTGTGAAAATTAAATTGACATCATATAAAAAAAAAAAAAAAAAAACAGACTTCAAAAGCTGTAATTTATAGAACGTGACAAAGGTTCGTATCGGACGCGTGGTAGTAAATTAATAATAAAAAATTCTTTCTTCCCAAACGACGTCTTTACTCTTTCGTGGTTTTGTCTAAACTAACCGTGCCTTAGCCAACATCGAAGAAATCTCTTCATAATCTAAACGTCTATACCATATTTATACAGGATATGTTTAGACGTTATGATCGATACAGGATTTAACTCAGATTCAATTCTGCATATAAGCGTATTAATAAAGTGAAGTAGAATCTCTATAGCGTTAAGCCATCTTGTGTTTTTATAGTTTGTGCAGTCAAATAACCGAGTGCTCTCCACCTTTCAGGATTCTATCTTGAACGTGTTAAGAAACGTTCCACGTATTCTTCGAGAATTCGAAGGAGGAGACACGCGTGTTCGTTGTCCTTGGCTTCGGGAGAGAAAGATTCCACATGATCCTCCATATGCTCAGTTTGTTGTCCCCGCGTTCTCGCGGGATTTATGTTCTCCCTTCGCGAATAAATAATGCATGAATATCTTCCCAATGCTCTCTCTCTCTCTCTCTCTTTTTTTTCTCTTTCTCTCTGTCAGCCAAAGAAATTCTGACGATGTTGAGAAAAGCGTTTGGCATTGTGCTTTTCGTCTGAATAAAACAACGTTTAAATAATTCTGCCAGCGAGCCTAGTGCCTTTTTCGCTAGTGTTTCGTCGTTTGTTGCACGAGTAAATAACTAATAAAACATAGTAATTAACCAGTCTCTTGCCGAGGCACGACAATTTAATTATCAATTATTATTTCCTGCGAGACAAGCAAAACTCGTGATTGGATATAAAAAATCTCACATCCGATCGTGACCTTTTCTCGATATCTCGATCCTCCTGCCACTTGGCTCGAAGTGATTGCCCGTTTCCGTTTCCTGTGAATTCGCTGCCCGCTCGTTAGGAACCAGCAATTCTTTCTCCCCACGTCGGGTAGAATTTCTCCGTTTATCCTAATTCGAGCTCGTTTCACCGGTTGTTTTACCACCGTAATTCGCTTTGCGGGCCGTAGTTTGTCCGCGGTCGATCCTCCGACACACGTTCTGGCTCTGAGACGCTAGGTACCATTTCGTTTGAATCTGTCGTGCGTGTTGGAAACTCGAAATGTCATTAATGACCGTAACGAGACTCGTTTCTCCGTCATCACGAGCTTGTAACGAGCCGTTTATTTCGAAGGTGGCACAAGTCACTTTGTTTTTAACACTGGAGGTACCAAAATGACCAATTGGCAATTTTTGTTTAAGTATTTTATAGATATGAAAATGCATAAATAAAAACGTTGCGTAGATTTTCTGTCTCTGTTACTTTAATATTTCTGATGGAAATTTTGTGCTTTTTATATAGTTTTGGTATTCAAGGGTTTGCGTTTTAACGTGCCTGGAGAAATTGACGCCAACTTTCGAGAAGATCTACTCGTATTTGTGTACTTCGGATACATGTATTTCTCGCGGTATGAATAATTTCGAATCGACATTTTTCGTTACCGTAAAGTGTCTTGTGCCACTCTCGAAATGAAACAGTTCGTTAAAATTACTGACTTATGTCAATTTCGTCCGACATGTTTTACTGAAGCGACGTTTGATAAAACAGCGACGAATAAATTACACGGTAAAAGTAATTTATATAACGTATTTCGTACAAAGAATTTTTCTCGTTGTAATTAATATTCGTAAAATACGCAAATAACAACAGAATTCATTAGCACGTTTCGAAATGCAAGTACAAGTGATTCATTTAACGTGTTTCGTACAAACGTTTATTCCATAAATGGAACCATCGTCATCAATAAGACTGATCAAGCCTTTGGACTTGATCTCACTTTGTTTTAAATTTGTAAAATAACTGTGATGAATTGGAAGTACAGGAGGAAGCAAGTCCATGGTATCTTTATATTTTGCTGTGATAACAAGACGAGCGCTCGCGCGTGTAAAGGGTCCATTTCTATTTGCGAATAACTTTCCTGGTCTTCCTCTTCTCTGCGACCAAAATCCAAAGTTAGAAAGTTCTGCCTTTTTATCCAGCGTCAGTTTGTAAAACATTTTGCAAGGAATATCTTGCCCGCTGAATTTCTAGCCAATCGTCATTTTTCATCACTGCGAGGTAATGCCATTTTCAGAATGAACAGCTCGCGTACGCGTTGGAAAGTTCGGTTGGGAACAAGTTTCTGAGAATGTTTGTAACATTTTCAAACAACAGGATGCGGCTGTTTGAAAATGTTCGTGCCGTATGTAGTAGAAAATTCGTGCTGCGGTGAATGTATACGTATAACTTGTAAATACGTTTTCACATTGGTTTGAAATTCAACCAGCGCAGTCATAATAGTCGCGTGTAATAGTTTTCGTTATATTGTGTGCTAATGAAATTTCAAAGTGTATTAACGTAGCACGTATAAACACACTCACGTAATATCTATTAAGCTTAATTCGAAAATTTTATACCAAATATATAATCAAGATAAACGTGTCCCGTTACTAAAATTTCTAAATGTTTTATGTAACACCATCTTTTATCTAAATTTTTATGTTACAAGAATATCTTGATATCCAAACGTAACATTATTCCTTGTACATGAGTTATAACATCACAATTGTGATTTTGCATCAACATCCTTTTATATAGAGTTTTTAACTATAGCTTAACTCTAACTATTAATAGAGTTAGAGTATTATTTGTTAACTTTTACGTTAATTGAAAAACTTTGAATTCCAAGATCATTTGAAGGTCATAAACGTTGATGTATCAATATAATATAATAATAATATAATATGATATAATACAATATAATACAATATAGTACAACATAGTACAACATAGTACAACATAGTACAACATAGTACAACATAGTACAATATAATACAATACAATACAATATAATATAATATAATATAATATAATATAATATAATATAATATAATATAATATAATATAAATTTTATGTTGACTACGTCGATGATAAACATCGAGAAATTCAATACAGTTTCATTTCGAAGAGCTCGGAACCATTACGAAATTAAAAAATAGTTAATTACATATAATTGATAAAGCAAGTTGATTAGGTTGGCTGAGAGACAATTAATTTTGAGTTTGGTACTTTTTGACATTCAATTAATATCAATTTTGATATTTCGAATTCTAATATAAAATTATAGAAAATCATATCTAATAAATGTAAAGAAATATTTATAGATTGATATAATTTAGGAGAAAGAGGAAGAAGTCATTCAGCAATGGCTATTACCATTATTTATGAAACATGATATTTAACATGTTTCATTAATGAATCTTGATCAAAAATAACACTGTTTTGCATTATTCTTTTATTATATTTACTAACGTACTAGCATATAAAATATTTTGAAATTTCGGTAACACTAAAATAAGACATGAAGTCAATCTAAAAATGTATATAATAGTCGAATGTCACATGATACATTTATGAAAAGTATAAAATGCACATGATACATGAAAATATCTAATATATCTATCGTAATATTTAACAAGCCAAGTTATATAAAAATCCGCAACTTCAATACGAGCTCAATTGCTAATTCCACTGTAAACGAAAAAGTACAAGTCTTTTCAAAGTCCATCAGTCCTGAATATGTCACAACGTTTCAACTCTCAGGTCAATCGGATAACAATATTCACGACAATATTGCTTTCTTAGAGACAGCATTTTACGGTCGTAACAACGAACGTGTTATTCAAAGAGCAAAGCCCCGACAGCTGATGCAGAATTTCCCGGCTTCGCGGTGGCGAGTACGTCTTTAACGATGTCACGTGAAATCTACAATTTGTCCGTCACGTTCGCGCGTAGTTTTCGCCGAGGTAGCCTTGGCTTTTTGCTCACTTTCAACTCGGTCACACTGAATTTCTGGCCGAGCCAGAGTCCAAGTTGCGGCGAGCGGCAGACCAAAAATAATGGCCGCCACGGCTAAAACCAAAAATAATCGGGCCGCCGCCTGCTGTTCCCTCACTAAATCACCCTTCTCAACTGGTAGCCGGTGACCAGTTTCCGTCTCTCCTCCTGTTATCCTCCCCCCACCGTACTTTGCTTACTCTCAACCCCTGCTCGTCCCGTCCCGGCCGCGTCACTCGCCTCCTACCTTCCGCCATACCGGCATCTCATTATTTCCCTTAATTAGTAGCAATTAACAGATAATTAATCGCCGGAGCCGCATGCGCACGGCAATACGGCGAAATAATCGCCATGAAAATCTGAAGCGTAATTTTTATGCCGCTCGTTATTCGGGTAATTTTGCGACACGAAGATAATACGCGCGATAATAATGCAATTGGCGAAGATTCATCAGGTTTGGCTGGATTTACGACTTTTAAGGGAAAGAGTATCGAGTTATACGAAAGTAGGTAATACATAAACTGTTGGATTTTTATGCAAATTATTGTTTCTGAGAATATGAGTATAGAATTGTAAATTATAAAATTTTTAAATTTTAAATAGGTATAGAATTTTTAAATAAATATAAGTATACAATTTAAATAAGTATACAATTACTAAATTATAAAATAAGTATACTAAATAATTACTAAATAATTGCTAAATTAAAATAATTACTAAATGATTACTAAATTATTAAATAAGTATACAACTTAAATAAATATACAATTTTTAAATAAGTATAGAATTGTATGATAGTAAATTGCTATTTTTGTTTGTCATAGGTATAGGAAACTGTTTCTAACCGTACTTACTTGTTCCTATTAATTTTCATCAGATATCGTGGAATTTTCTATCTTAAAATTAAAATGCAGTTTAGTAAAATATTTGTTTCTTCTTTATGCTTGGAGTTGAATAATTTATAACAATAAAAATTGAACTTTATCAATGTATACGAATTAAAAGCAAATCAATGACTATATAAGCAAACATTGAATTATACACTATGAAGCTCAAGTGTGACAGATTGAAATTAGAATTGAATATTATATTAAAATTAAGTTAGAATTTGAAATATTTCTACTTACCTTTATATCAGTAGTATTTTATATATATTTAGAGGATATAAATATATATATATCTAGTACGGGACTATACATCCTTGATACGAAAATGATAATAACCTTCACGGTTCTTTAGCGTTGAAACTTTTTTAAATTACTCTTCTTGCTAACAAAATAATTTATTATAAGTTCACAGGTGACTCTTTTGCGTTTTTTTGGAAAATTAATAATGTAGTAGTTATTTGACTTCCGTAAAGCAGAATATTCATGACTGGCTGTGCATTCTCTAACAAAGTCTTCAAATTTTAACTTTGTCATATCGAGTTTTTTAAAAATATTGTATTGTGCTGCTGAGATCTTCAATAATCAAAGTAGAATAACACTGAAGTAATAAATAGACATTTGAGTCATTTCCACTTTTATCTCCTTAAAATTTGACATTTCTAGTTAGATATAACGTATACTACCCAAAAATAAAATACCTTTTAACTATAATTAATTATTAAACACTTAAATAACTGAAAACAGAAATCTTCGCTCTTTTGCTAAATAATACCAATACACAAAGAAAATTTAAAATTGTACATACAAATTGCAATTAAATATTCTAAATAAGAAATTAGAGAACGTCGTTAAGAACGTTGTAAAAACAGAAACGATAAATAGAAAACGAAGCTACCGTCGATTCAATTAAAAAATCTTCAAACGAAATTCATTCGATTTCAGCTCGTCGAGAATTGATAGCTTTCAACATAACTTGGCCCAATCGTTCCTCTAAACGGCTCAAACGAATCAACGTGTGCCAAGAAACGAATTCCCCGCGTTCTCGCAAAAAAATCTCGAGCGAAACGGAATGTTTGATTCTCCGATTCGCGCGATGGAGAGAAAAAGAAAAAAAAAGGGAAGAAAGGAGAAAAAGCAACGCCTGATTTACTGTTATTCATCGGCAAAGGTGTCCGGCGATAAATTCCTCGATTATTCCGGGTACGATAGTATTACAGAGGAATTCTGGAAAAGCGATGAACGGTAACAGTCGCTAAATAAAAATGCGCTATAATAACGACAGGCCGCGTGACGACGTAGAACGAGCCAGAAACGTCCGCAACGCTTTGGCAAATGCATCTGTCAGCGAGGGAAAGCGGCACGGGAATGGCTTTTCCTCCACCCGCCCCCGCTGTACCACGAGCCGCCACCCCCTTCACCCCGTTCATCCATCCCCCCGAAACCAGTCCAGTTTTCCCTCATACCAATCCGTTCGCCCTCACCCACCCACCGCGCCGCCGGTTCGATCGTTCCGTCCCACTCGAATCAGCCCGTTTCATCTCACTTTCTCGCTATCCCATTCCCTCCGGCAATTACTATAAATCAGAATCGCAGTCAATATTTAATCCTCGTGGAATGGTGTCCGGGCTAGAGGGAAAGGGGCAACCGTACGAACGAACGAACGAACGAACGAACGAACGAACGAAGAGGAGGGGGGGGGGGGGACGAACAGAGAGGAATAGAACGAGGGAGTGAGAGAAAGAGGGTGGCGACCACGGGGGTGTATAGCCAGGAACTGATGCAACAATGCCAGTAATGCGATAAAATATACTACGTGTCGAGAGATGGAGGGGTAAGGGGGAGGGGGAGGGGGTTTTTGGCGAAATGGGCGAAATGTCCACCGTTCGTACCGCTGGCCATCGTTCGTCGTCCGTTTCGTTCGTTCGTTGATTCGTTCCGTGTTACCCTTCGTCGGGATCGCGGCCATTCTGCCCGACAGCCCCGGTTCAAGATAGACGCGGCCGTTGGATGAAGATTAGCACGTGATAGGGAGAAACGTAGAAAAAGTCAGGCACGGTGAATGCCGCCGTTCGATTTTCAAATTTGCGACATTGAAGCGATGCTGTTTTTATTTGTAATACCGGCCGGAAGTTATATACCGTGCCATTTTTAACATCGACGAACGCGCTGCGTTCCGTTTGAAGGCAGGAGAATTTAAAAAAACTGCACGACCTTGACTTTCATGCTGATTTTAAATTTATGAAAATATATGACAAACGAACTACAGTTTAAAAAACACACACGAATAATTCTATTGAAACGTTTGATACTTTTGCTACGTTTGGACGATTTCAATCGACGATTTCATCTCCTGCACTTTCGAGTTTCATTTTTAACTTACTACACGTCATGACATAAATTTTACAATAGTGTCCTGCGAAGCAAAGTCTGTACGATTGATCGTATGTAATTTGCCAAATCATTCGCAATTTGTTCTCATTGAAATAGTTATTACTTTCCATTAATATTAATTCGACTGAGGATTTTAAAGTGCATTCTAAAATGTAAAATTGTATGGAATGTACATAGTACATAAGAATATATAAAATGTTCAAAGCAGTTTGGTGCTGTGTTTATGACATTTTATAAGCAAATCAGTTTTCTACTTCGAATTTCTACATTCCTCCACTATATTTTCAAAAATACGGATTTGAATCATCCGCAATCTAATCAGAATATAAAGAACAGTGTGTGTCAATAAATATGTATTAATAATTATACATAAATAATGAATGCCAATAAATATATATTAACTGCGGATTATTCTCCGTTTAGTGACATAAAACAAATACTCTACTTACTTTCACTTCACGATGTAAATGAATTAATAAATAGCTGATGCTTAAGAAAATCCATATAAACAATTCTAATGTAACTAAAAGCACGTATTTCAATCGTTCTAAAATTTTAATAATGAACACATGATCTAAAGTCACTCTGCAGAATCCTCTTCAGTCACCTAATTATTCTGCTTTTCTCATGTTTTTTATCAATGTCTATTAACTACATATTTTAAGACTAAATTAAGGAGATTAATTCGAATTGTGTGTAATTTAAACGTGTCTAAATACTGTTATGCATGGCAGTATAGGTAGGTAGTATCGTTAACGATCGGGAGAATCAATCGTTTTTCTCATTTCGCTTACGAAGTAGTAATTCACCGACACGAGATCGTTCGAATGACTACTGGCACGCGTGTTTGCATTCTAATTAAATCAGCGATGTTTAAGAAAAAAAAAAAAAAAAAAAGAAAGAAAAAGAGTTAAACTGTCGTTCATTTGCATTTTTCTACCCTTTCCTCTTTTCTCCGCTTCTTTTTGTTCGCATTTCTTTCTTCCTTCTCGTTTTCATTCTATCTGTTTAGAGATTGTTGGGAGAAGTTGTTTGAGAGAACGAGAGAAAGCGGGACGAAATCCGTTTCGCCACGTTTAAACCTCGGTATTTAGTTGGATATTTATTACGTTGGGAAATATTAAACTTTATTCTAATTTTAGAAACGTACGTGATTGAAATTGTTAACTCTTAAACGTTGTTGTAAATTTGCAACGTTACATTATTAATCCTAAATTTATGACGTGGAAAAAGTTGTGTGTCTAGTAATTAATCTTAATTTAATTTCTTGGTGAAGTGTAAACCAATTCCTATTATAATATTATTTGATACTTTCTCAAGTTACTATTGTTTCGATGTTAAATTGTTATTAAATGTTTAATAATACTTGTATAATAATAATTAAATGTATAATTATTTGTTTAATATTTTCCAAAAATTTTCTATCACATTAGAATCTGAAGACTGACAATCTGATCATTGTTTTGTAGTAATCAATTTTTAACCATCTTTGAATCCTAATTTTCTTAAAATCCAATAACTGAAATTTTTGCAACATTTGCGGCAAAATTCAGTTTCAAAATATGTAGATATCGGAATTAATCTATAGTATTGTTAATGAAAGCTAACTTCTCGATTTCAGAGGCTGTCATGCTACCTCTAACTATAACATTGCTTTTCCCTAAATGCAAAAAATCACAAGATACTTTAATTTTTCATTTTCAGACATGTCTTTGTACATGTTTGAAATGATAAAAATAGCACCATGTTAGTAATACCATTATTAACAATAACTGTATGATTAATACAGTAATAAAAGTATAATAATAGTATTTATTTATATATATATATATATATATATATATATATATATATCTGCAAACTATTTACAGAGTGTACATTTACTTTTAACTCATAATATATCTATGGCATTGTTAAATATACATAGGTATATTGTGTCAATAAACTATACATTATAAAATTTCATGTCGTATACGTTTATAGCATATCGTGACCTTGTAAATTTTACTATTTTACTGAAAGATTGTCATAAGAATTTTTTAAAGATGCCATTTATAATCAGAAATATCCTTTATATGTGTATGTGAATGTTTTTATTTAAAAAAAAAGAAAAATCGAATGTACAACATACTTTCAACAATTTTTATACTTATTTTATATTAATAGAATTCAAAACATTGGTCTTCAAGACATTTAGAAATCTTCAGAGCATAAAAAGAATATAAGTCTACAGAACTATTTAAATATTGACATTAAAGCAGTTAGATAATTCAACGATGAAAAATATATAAAATTTCTAAATGCCGAAATGAACCGACGATTGCAATAGATGCAAGTTATTATCAGAGAAGCAACTGTTTTTCATTATTTCATATTTATTGTTCTCTATTAATTCAGATATCAGAGATTCTTCATTGCTCTTGTCACAATATTAAAATACTACTTTTTAATAATTATGTTACTTTGATTTTCCATGAACTTCGTCAAATCTATCCACTGTTCTTAAAAGTTTCATCTCTTTTTATCAAACAGAGTCTAAATACTTCTTTCCAAACTAAGTAAAATAATTAAATGAAATAAAAGTAAAATAATCGTATTTCTATTTCTTTTCTCACAAATTTATTTCTCTATTTATTCCCGTGAATAATATCCTAGCTCGAAGTGTCAGAAATCGATACGAACGTACAAGAAATCTACGATGTATTTCAATCAACACTGCAATTATTGTAAAAAACTTGATTGGATGTAAAAAGCGAACAATCGGTTTCGGTCGACATGCATGCACCGTGAAGAATAATCGTGTAACTAGATCAACTCGAGTAGGACCTTTTCCATCTCTCCTCGGAACAAGTAGCAGCTAATATTTACAATAGGAAGCGAAGTGGTCGCGTGCCATCCGACCATAAACGATGGAATTGCAACAACTTCTGTTTTATTAAGGAGGCAAGTCCAGCAGCGTACCAATCCCAATGTCATTATTGCGGCAATAGTGGTTCGTGATCTTATTACTGTCATCATTATTGCTATCGCAGTTGAATCGTACAGTTTTCTGTGATTCGAATTGGACGGTTATCACGTTGAAAGTATTTTAATAGCTTATCTTAGTGACGACGCAGCAAGCCTATTTCTTTCAACAGTTTTGTAAAATCAATCGAGCAAGCTTGATTATTAATTTGTAATTTAGAGGCTCCAAATTATATTGTTTGTTACATTTGACGTCATAAGTACATTTAATTGCTCGTAAAATTAAAATACAGAATGCTCTATTTTGTTAATTGAATGAATAATTTTTATACAATTTTCACACACGTTAAGAATAAAATGTATTCTACTAGGAACATTATTTTTAGAACTTAAAGCAGTATGAAAGTATCGACTGACTCATATAAATTAAATAATTTATATATAATTAATATTAATTATTTATTTCATGTAATTTGATTTTAATTAACATTCTTCAATGTTTGGAAAAATTTTTTATTCGTAATAGCTTGTATTATTAAATTCACATATATGTGTCCTGTTTCGAGTGAAAATTTAAATACTCACATTGATGAATATATTAATGTACTAGTATATCACTTATTATTTCTTTCATTCAATATTTTAGCTTGATATTTTTATTCTACTCTACAATTGAAGGATACATATTACGCATTTATCAATGTTAGTATGATATTTTTGATTACGTGCATTGATATCTCGGAATTGAAACACTCGATCTCATAACATTGTACAAACAGCACTAAATTCTGAATAATCAATGTCAAAGATATTTGGGGTAAACGAATTTAAAAGAAGTCGAAAGAAATATAATCATATAAATCTCACGATATAATAACCATGTACTTTCGTTTATTTTTATTTATTTATATCAACATTTGAGCAACATCAAAATCACGAATGTATGACGATTGTGAAAGTGTGAAGTGAATGAGCAGGTTGTCGAACGATTCGCGATTATTTCTCAAGCATCGGCATTTAAAGAAATGCGAAAGTGATGGTTTGATAGCGGCGACACGTAGCAAACCAATAGCAAACGCGAGAGCCGCGCAATGGAGATGAAGTGCCGCGAGAGCAGGGAGTCATTGTGGGCAAAAGAATGGTTTCTCAAGGGTTGGCTCCTCAGGGAAATCAGAAGCAGTGGGCCTCTGGGATAAACCAAGCAGATCTCGACGGAGGTTCGCCAAAGTAGCTTGTCAATAAGTTAAATCTCAATCGTAACTTGCTGCTCCCAACTGATTTCCGTTTCTGCGACTCGTATCTTCTGCTTTCCGATATTCATACGCTGACGTATCTTCCGCCCGGTTACAAAGAAGAACATTCGTTCTTTGATTTCTGATACGGGTATTCTGCGTGAAACGTTTCCCATACGTTTCTATTTACGACTAATTTCTGTTTCGTTGCGCACGATTATATACTTGGGACTTAGGACTTCTATCTGTTAATGAGGATTTTGTATATTTATGAAAAATTAATTTTGCGCGAGGAAGCTATTTTTTTAAATCTTTATATTGAAACGTAAAAATAATTTCATGTCAATCAAATAATTAACATACATCTTTTTGAGAATGTTTTTCGCTCACAAATAAGAGACTGTAATTAACTATGAGAAAAGGATTTTGTCCATGTATTACATATATTTTTCATTATTCTAATTTCAAATTTATGTTAACCACAATGTAAGATTACTCTTATACTGACTCTATTATTCTAATTTCAAATTCATGTTAACCACAATGCAAGATTACTCTTATAGTGACTCTATTATTCTAATTTCAAATTCATGTTAACCACAATGCAAGATTACTCTTATAGTGACTCTATTATTCTAATTTGAAATTCATGTTAACCACAATGCAAGATTACTCTTATAGTGACTCTATTATTCTAATTTCGAATTCATGTTAACCACAATGTAAGGTTACTCTTATAGTGACTCTATTATTCTAATTTCAAATTCATGTTAACCACAATGCAAGATTACTCTTATAGTGACTCTATTATTCTAATTTCAAATTTATGTTAACCACAATGTAAGATTACTCTTATAGTGACTCTAAATATTATTCAAGAAAAATCATCACTCTTGTATTACTTAAACAGTAGTACGCTTTACACAATATTATATCACTTCGCGCGAATCCAGAAACAACCGAGGAAAGACACAAAACGATCTTAGGAAACAAGACCTCTATCAACACCTAATTCGTCACGAGGCGCGGTTTCTTCGTTTCGAGCGCGGGGCACGGCTCGCAACCCCGAAAGAAGAATATTTCCCGGCGAGAAATCCCCGAGGCAGTGCCGTGAAGTAGAACAAATTTTCTCTCCTAGAACGGGACACGAAGAAGAACGATGAGTTGCATTAACGCTTGAAACTCGCCGGAAACTCGGCGCGATCAATCAGTAGTGGCCGTGTGAGATGTGGCTCACTCGCGACAGATATTCGGGTTGTTAATTCGATCCTGGAAATGGTCTGAGACTCAAGGAAAACCAGAAGCCGGACAAAGAGGCTCCAGCATGCGAACTATCTTGGACGTAGGCAATTTCACGGTGCTGCGCCGCATTAATACGAAAGTAAGTCGGAACGAATGTGTCGTCGGTGTTCTTAGCCCTCTCGCTCTGACGCGAATTGTAACAAAGTGTTGATCATTGTAAATGGAATGTGGTAGTATCGACAAGTCGATTTTTCCAAACTTGACAATGAAATTTATTATGAATAGTTAATTTCATTGATTAAATATCAAGTGTTAAGCGAGACTAACTAATCAATTTTCAGAACTGTTTTCATTACTTTTTGAATTTGTAATTTATTTTTGGATACACTCAATATAAATATAATTTATTTTTGTATCTATCTGTAAATCGGCCAAAAGTTTTACTATATTTGTATTTTATACTTAATTTTTAATATTTAATATTTCGCGAATTGCGATTATCACGAATGAAAACAAAATTAAAAAAATGAAACGAATAGGAAATGAACAAGTTATTTGTTCATACGATTTATAGATGTTGAACTATAGTTGAACAAAAGTCATTTACAAGTGTAAGCCTTGAACTTTGTGTTGTATTATGTAATATACAACGTTGAATAGCCTGCACCTACCAGTAAACTTACAATGTAACCAATGTATCGAACTGGCGTTTAGAAATTCAGGCAAACAACCAATACGGTTGACCTATTTATCCGTGCGATTGCCAATTTGACTAACCGATTAGTTGCCTAACCACGTGACGCCGTTCTAATCGTTTGTTGCTATTACATAATGGGATAATATTAATATATGCTTATTTACTGGTTTATTCCGAGATAAATTATCTCTATTTTAGAAAGTAAAGTTTTATAAACAATAGGAGAGATTAACATGTAATATAGATACGTATAGAATATAAATATACAAACTTCAAGTTATACTATGTTGATATTATTCAACTGGCTACTTTATTTTACGAAAATTTCATTAACCTAACACTTTTATTTTCTTATTGCTCCAAATGTGCATAACTTTAGGCTAATAATTTTTCAATTACATTCATAAAAGTATGAATCTCTACAAATAATCCGTAATGATCGAGCAGCAAGGATCCACAGAGTGAAGATACAAATTTCTTTCAAATATTAAACGGTTATTTTTATCTTTATGTTTCGTTTTTCCTCGCAGTTCTGCACCTTCGTGTTCTTTACCTCCGAAACAGTTTTCCTAGCGCTGTGACTCCGCTTTTATTTAGCATAAGAACACTTTTATACGTGATAAAGCACAATGTTGCCGGCACGTCTGCGTTTGGCTTTCCTTATCAAACGTATCCATCGCCGTAATGTTTGGAAATGGGATTGCCAATCCATCTGTCCGTCATTTAATTTCAATATGAGCATTGTACTATCAGCGTGCCGAATGACCGTCGATGCATCTCGCGCAGCATTCAGTTAATAGATCTGTTACGGTAAGTAATGTGCGTTTCCAGGTTAGTGTTTGCACGGTACACACAACATGGACACAATCACCTTAAGTGGATATGTGGTATGTAAATGGTATACACTCTTGTAAACAATATATAAATGCTTTAGAGACATTGCGTCTGTTATCTTTCGTTTCTGAATTTTACGACACCAAGTCAAATACACAGAGCAGTCCAGTGAGAAATAAAACTCATACTAACGTGTTAATTCGATAACTCGAGTATCTCTGTGAGAGCACTTTATTGACAGTTGTTCGATATAGAAATAGCTATAAATGGCGATAACAATCTTTTCATAGCTGCTGAGATTTCGGAGATTTCAAGGACAACAATGCGGCTTGACATTCTCTAAAAAGTAGTACTAGTACGTCGATAAATTATTAGAACAGAGAGATATTTTAACTCCAGGTGAGGAAAGTTTTATAAATAATAATGAAACAAAGAGTGAAATTATAAAAAAGATTATATCTCTTGCACGAAATAGAAATGCTTTAATATAAAGTGTTTCAACAGTTAGAGAACTAGTAGTGTGTGTCGAAATAAATCGGACGTATTGTGTAATATGTTGCCTTTAAGACTACTGTGCAGAATAATTTTACCATTATTTCTCGTTTATACCTCCATCTAAGGAAACTCGTTTTAATTAGGTTTTAAGATCCAATTATTTATCTTATTATTATAATATATTTACAGAATGATTGTTACTGGAATTGTATTTCCTCTTTATCAATACTTTATTTAAGAGAACCATTCTAATGATTAAATTATGTATTCTGTTATAATATTTCGCCTTAAATCGACTTTAATTTCCTATGTGGAAGTGTCGCAATACATTCACTATTCAATAAAAAAAGAAGAAACTTCAGTTTTCACTTCTCGTCATCAAGGAACCAAGTAAAGAAATATTTACAGATATAACAAAAAACATCTGTAAAATAATAAAATTCACGGATAAACGGATGAGGATGAAAAGTAAGATTTCACATTAATATTCAATCGAGTAAGAATTTATTAGATATTAGAATTTATTATATTATATTAATGTTCTAATAAATAACTGATACTTTAAAAAATTTATATATACTTTCTGAATGTGATTAATCCTTCTAACTGAACATATTCAAAATAGTTCAACCAAGGTGCTTCTGCGAAATTAATCTTCAATCACCTCCAGTTATTCCTCTTTCTAAATGATATTAACTATTTCATTAATTATACGTTATACATTCAATACAACAGCATACGTTTTTATATCGCGTGCATAAATATTTGCTCTAAATTATAGCAAATAGGAATTCAAATCAATCTTTAACATATAACATATAACTCATTTTCTTACACAATATGTAACTTGACATTCATTTTATATATTTCATATATATATTACACGCATGTACACGCACAGCAATGTGCAATAAATCCGCAGGCTACTTTGCATGCAACGGCGGGGTCGATTCCGTGTATCGGGACATCTCCTTAGCATGGGGATCCGCGCGTAATTCATGATATCGCTATCAGTCATCATCGACAATAACGCGGAAACAGCGAAGCAAGTGATGCATCCTGTAAAGGGTAACAAGATAACGGCCGATGTCACGAAGTCTACGTCACGGAGTCGATGTGACGGCAGTCGATGCCGGGGCATTGTTCCGCCATTCGGCTCGCCCCTGTGTCCGGGTCGTTCGCGATCGTAAATGCAAATGGAGAAACAACGCGAAAGCGGTTGCCGCTTCTCGGTCGTATTAATAATCTTCTATCTCAGAGAGAATTACTCTCCGCGCGCACGATCGCGTTCACCATGTCGAGCCGTCGTTGTTCCTCCAGTGAGTTCCGGGCAAGTATAATTCGAGCTAACGAGCGTCGTGGAGAGAGTGTGGTTGCGGAGAGCGAGCATACCATGCCGGAAGAAAGAGAGAGAGAGAGAGAGAGAGATAGGGAGAGACAGAGGAATAGGCAGCGGAAGAAGCGAGCGAAGTGGCGCGGAGGTTGGTGACGACGGGGTAGTCCGGTGGTATGGGACACGGCGAGGTAAGTAAAGTAAAGTCGGCGGCTGTATCGCGCTTAAACTTGGGGTTAATTCCCCTCGTTACATAGCGAAATGCCAGCGCACTTTCCTTAGCGATCGCGCAGCTCAGCTGCACGCTTAGGACCGCATTGCGGAGTAGGCAGCACCTCGTGCATAAGAAATCCTTTTTTCCTCCCCTTTGATTCACGGATTATTCACCTTTCCCTGGGAGTAATTCAGAGTGTAGTCGTAATCTTGTTAGTGACGATAGTTATATAGAATGGCTCCGGAACATTTACTATAGAAGGATTAGTACGCGTGTTGTACAATGTAGTTTTACATCTCGCTAGTACAGGGTGGTCACTGAATGATATAAAACAAAAATAACTTTTATAAGCACATGTTTCCGTAGTTTTTTATTATTTTATATTTGAAAATATAGCTAATGGATTTTTTTCAGTACTATGAGTGAAAAACAGCAAATATGAGAAATTGTGAACAAGTTATGATTTTTTCAAACTCTTCAGTTTTTCAGTGTCTATCCTGTATCGTAATGAAAGATGACTGTTATGATTGTATTAATGAAATGTCGTGACTGTCATGATTATATATTTTGAAACTAGTAGAAAAATGTAGAAATTGTAAGAAACTTAATATGTGTATTAATATTTCGTCAGGGTCAAATAAGTATTTAAATAATTAATTACCAATTATATTAATTAGTTAATTATTTTTAATATTAATACTTGGCAGAACGATATCTAGTATTTATTATACTTTTGAAACAAATATTAACGGCTGTTTACTAATCTAATACATGACTAATGTTTGCAATAAATTACAAAACTATAAAATAGTTACAAATTTTATCAATACAATCATAAAAGTTGTTTCATTTAATCACAAAAATTAGATTATCTTATAAATACACGTAATATATGTTTTAATAATAAGTTTCAACATATTCATTAAATTTGTTTCAATAAATTGCCACAATTTCATATACAATTTTTTTTTCACGAATAAATTATATTAATTAATTAATTATTTTTAATATTAATACTTGGTAGAACGATATCTAGTATTTATTATACTCTTGAAACAAATATTAACGGCTGTACACTGATCTAATACGTGACTAATGTTTGCAATAAATTACAAAACTTTAAAATAGTTACAAATTTTATTAATACAATCATAAAAGTTGTTTCATTTAATCACAAAAATTAGATTATCTTATAAATACACGTAATATATGTTTTAATAATAAGTTTCAACATATTCATTGAATTTTCTCTCAATAAATTGCCATAATATCATATACAATTTTTTTTTACGAATAAATTATTTCATATTACATCGTTCGAATACTTTTATCGCTCAATATAATTTTTATCGTATACATTATCAAATTGCAAATTTTATTCCTTGAAAATTTTGTCAATAATAGTTGTAACAGTCGTATTTCATTAGAATGTTAGTGAAATGTTAGAAAGTTTCACATAGTATATTTATAAAGTATATATATATGTATCTGAATGACTTTCGTGAGCAACACTAAATGAAGCGGATGGAATTAGTATGCGTAGAGAACACGTGGAACGTAGATTGATAGAACGATTAAATAAGAATGTGGGAATTATATTGGTACGAGCGTTGATTGTATCGCCGTGTTTTATCAACCGTTTCTTTGCTTAATTGAGCTGTCAAGTAATATAATGAATGAAGTTGTTGAAGTTTTTCTTCATATTCTGCGCTTATTTTGTAGTTATTTTTCAGTAGGCACGTCTCAAGCAAACTATTTATCTTCATCATAATTGTAGTGTAACTTTACTGCTAATAAAATCAGTTTAAAAATTGTGCAAGTAAATATGCCTTGTTTATTGATATCCATATATAAGAATAGAAATTCCTTTTGCGTGAATATACATTGTTGAACAAAAGAAAATTTAACTCTTAATTGATGTTACTGAATTACAAATGATTATAGTAATTTATGTTGTGTAAAATTGATCAAAGTTGTTACGATTTCCAGTGGCTCAATAATATTAATTAACAGTCAAAATTGGCATGCTACGAATGTTAAATAACTTTTGTATCAAACATTTTGTATTCTATCTTAAAATATATTACGGATTTTTATGTAATTTATATTTTACATAGAAGTGTATGTTTTTTCAATTGTGAAACATGAAATATAAATAGAAATTCCTTTCTTCTAGTTATTACAATAAATATATTCCACGTGCTATAATAAATGCACCTCTTTGGATATTTTACACACTTTCATATATTACATATATACTATATATTTTGTAAATCTGTGGAACTTGAAACTTCTCCAAAATTTCACAGCAAGTTCTCTCGAAGACCTTAACCTTTTCACTTTTCGATTTCGGATTTCAAAATCTTATAACATCATTCAATCACTCCGATTACCAACGTCACGCTTAAACACAGTAAATGCAACGCTTCAATCACGGCACGTTCGATTTCTATACGTCGTCGACTAAAATACGAAGGAAGCAGGCAGCGATGCGAGCAGGAAAGGGGGGAGGGGGCGCGAGCCACGTTAGGGGAAGTGACGAGTGAATGGGGTTGGGCCTGGCACATTAGTTGCCGTATCCAAGTTCTAGGCATCCAATCTATTACGACCAGTTCGGCATTAGTAATGTGTCGACGGTAGCGGCGAACTCGGATATTCTGGTACCGGGCGGAGGGAGGGAGGGGGGGGGGTTGTCTGAAAGGGGGTGGAAGAAGGTGGTTGCCTGGCGAGAGTCGTCGCTGTTGGATGGTTACCGCGAAAGGTAGGAGCTAGAAGCCTCTCCCGAAGGAGATTCGGTGGCCGTGAGTAGATGGAGCGGCTGACAGAGATTCGACCGTGCGGTGCTGGAGAAAGGGGCCCGGGGAGTAGGCGAACACGACATCAAAACTTGCTTCAGCGAATCTAAACTAACCGAGTAACTCTCCGCGCGTTACGGTCCGCGATATACGTCGCAGCAGGATGGTGAATTGGTGGCTGTTGATGGTAGTAGTATATGGAACGGAGGCCTCGCGAACATGAACCAAAAGGAGAAAGAGAGAGACACAGGACGATAAGACGTAGAGGTGTTAACGGTGGAAGAGAAGAGGGAGATTGTATCGTAGAGCAAATAGATGCGACAGGCAGGGATAGGATAGTCTAAGAATCAGAGAAGAAAGGAAGTAACTAAAGCAAGGACAATGCGTTGATATTTCATCGCGAAAGTATTTATGCTCCTTTTATGGATTTATCACGTGTCTGATAATTTCACGTTTATACTTTCATATTTCATGCCCGATCATCGTCATTATTTTGGCAAAACTTTATACAGTTGTGAAAATGAAACTATAAAATATTTGATTCAAGTACATGTGTATTTCGCAGCGATTATTATTACATTAATGAGTTTCAATATGTATCGTTTAGGATGAATTAATAACTTGATCTACTAACTTGACAGTTTACTTTTTTAGATAATATTGACTTTTTCTTTTTAGTTCTTTACTTACGTCTCGAAAATATTTTTATGGCGCTTGCTGAACTCGTATCAATATGATACTGGATTTATCTATAAAAAATTTAAAGTTATCTTGAGAACTGAAAATCTTGAAAATCACGTTGAATACTGTTATTTAAAAGGAAGCTACTTCAATTGATACAACAAAAGAAAAATTTGAAAAAGTCACTCTGTACATTATTATTATACTATGAATTTTACTAAATATGTTTGCAATAAATAGCTTGCAACGTAAGAAGTCACTCTGTACATTGCTATACTATGAATTTTACTAAATATGTTTGCAATAAATAGCTTGCAACTTTTATGTGTATATATATATGTGTATATTTTCAGATTAGATTCCAATTTTTCTAATACGAACAGCGTATCATTACACTACTGTTAATTAAATTTCAAAATTTCCCATCATGCATTGTGCACAATGTCATACATAAAAGTCTTGCATGACAAAGGTATACGACTACTTTTGCGAGTCACTGTAGTACGAAGAGAGCAATGGGAGGAGAACGAGGTAACTGGCGCGTATATCTCGAAGCATGATATATAATTCTGACCGCATCCCACCAAACTATGACATATTCGAGCATTAGCTATTCCAGCTGGATCCCAATACCTTCTCTCAAACCTCTGGCAGACCCCTTGAGTACGCCGGGCGGTCTTACTTCCCCTTTACCATTTCGCTTCTCTCTACACCTACCGATCCATCCTTCTCTTCTAAACCGCATTCTAACGCCCTCGCCACCTTCCTCCTGCTTGCCACCGCTGATTCTCCCGCAACCAAATCACGACGTGCACCGCGAACACGGCTTGTGACCGTCAACGAGCGAACTTTAACCGTACATAGAATTGGGATACGGCAGCGAGGCGAAGGAAGACTGCGCGAGGTCTCGAAATCCTGGCAAACTTGTCCTATCCAGGCGTCGACGCGCGGTTTCTGTCGCACCATACGGCTTATGACGTGCGGCCAAAGCATTAAGAAAACCAGCGGCGGATTCCTGTAGCGGTTGGACACTGTGATCGACAGCTTTTTCGCAAATTTTGCTTATTAACTCGTGTTGCTGTCACACGTTATACATATCGTGTGCTTCTCACAACCTGGCGTTGTAACACGATGTACAGCGGCTCGCAAAAGTATTTGTATATTTGCTATGAAAAGCTTTTTGATCGAATGGCCAAGTTTTAAACTGTTCACAATCGTGCACAGTGTCAATTTCCAATAATCGTTATTTTCAGTCGAATGATTTGTTCGTTTCGACTGTAATTGTCTGATGTGAGTGCAGCTTGATTGAACGATTCAAATTGTCTGGTCAAATTTGTCTACACAACGTAGAAAAACAAACTTCTCCTCGTGAAATTTTAATAAATCCATATATTTCTGTTTTACATCCTATTTCACATTTTTAGACACGTTTTTTCTTAATGATACATTTTGAATGATACATTAAATTTTCGACAGGAGTTACTTTTGTCGATTCTGAACTATCAAATTTTGATTTAGGATGCGATGTAATACTATGAGATCGCAACGACAAAAGTTGCTCGTTTCATCGGACCTTAAGAAAATTGTGTAGATATGTCTGCATAGTTGCACACTGTGTCAAACGCTGTCCCTCCGTCTCCGATATCCCTCATTTTTCGATTTATCGGGAAGAAATTGAAACAAACAGCTGAACGGAGGGAAAAGAGAACGGTGGGTTGGGGATGAAGTTGCGCGGCAACGATAACACAGTTGTAAACTTCATGAGAGATCAAGATAAACGATTGAGGTGAAGAAGGTGGATGAGGAGGCGCTTGTAAAAAGTGAGAGATAACTCCTGACTTACCTTCTCTGGGAAACGTCTGGTTTGAGGGCTGTTAAAGCTATGGATTCGGCTACGTGGCCAACGAACTCCGCGAATGCGTAGCAATCATCTCATGATTGTAAAGGTTGCTCTGTTTTCAGATTCTACGAAATATCGTTTGATTTTCTTTATGTATCTCGGATTTTCTTTAAATATAAATAAAGCAATATTGTTGTTAATTAAAATTTCATTAAACGAAATATTCCGGTTACGTGGTATCGAACTTGGCTCTTGACTTACTTTAATCCATTAAAATAATTTATTGTGGCATAATATTTTCCGATGTGTTAGTCAGATAGGAAAGTTGATATATTTTATTTAAATATTATAAGTGAAGCAAATTTTGAAACAGGTTAAAAAGTCTTTATATAATGGAATTGAAATATATTTTGTAACAAACGAGTGAAACTATTGTAGATTTATGATTTTTATTATTAACTTCTTACAATCAGGATTTGGCTTATTTGTAAAAGAAAAAGATCTTTAATTAATTTTATCTATTTACTTCGATTTCAAATCTGAAAACTAATGATCATTATAAATAATTTATCTTGTATTTTGATGGTATTGATGAAATGTAATAATGAAGCAATAAATATACAGAGTAAGATTTTCAAAATACAAAATATGGATATCAAGTTACATGATAGTTATAGAAGGTTAAATTGAAATAGAAAGTCTATGCCATTTTACTATTAATTGTGAGCATTTAATTTTCAATTTTTGTACATAATAAATTCCTTTTGTGTACAATATTATTGCAATTATTATATTGTACCCATATATATATATATATATATATATATATATAAATTATCTATATATATATATAATTTTTATTTTTTAAATAAAATGATGTTTAATTAAAATATTTTTTATTATTAAATTAAATGATGTTTAATAAAATATTAAAATATATATATATATAGGTATAATATAATAATTGCAATTATATATATATATATATTGTACCTATTGAAAAAATATTTTAATTAAACATCATTTCATTTAAAAAATAAAAATTATCTTCTCATGATCTCATCTTCGACGCAACATTCTACGCTCTATATTACTAACAAATTCACACGTACCACACGTACGAAGGGAAATAGGTAACAATAGGGTTGATAATGGTGCAGCTTCGGCAGAACAATTGGGACTTCTTTCAGAAAGCAACCACAATGGCGAAATGAACCGCCTTCCGTGGCTACTGAAATCAGACAAATGCTCTCGCTGAATGAACATCGTAAACCTTATCACGCAAGTATATTCGCAGAAGGCATGCATATCACGCACGCACGTCTCATATAAATATGAACATGCGTGTGCAGTTCATGATATGTGACTTTCATCTGCAACCCTTCAACAATGCCGCAGTCCTGCGCTTATCACGAGACAGCGCCATATAACGGTTTATCGCTTTCGTTGTCATCAAGAGAAAGACGATGAAGAGATGGTGTAAATTTTATTAATGTTCGTGGTCCAAGCACTATTGTTACAAGATACAGATATATTTCTCCGAGAATTATATTCACCATGGTTACAGGATCCCTTTATTTTCAAAGCAACGAAAACGTTGTGAAATGATAGTTCCTCGGTGGGAAATTGTGGAATCATTAATTTAAATTTTTATTGATTTTAATTTAAAATGTAATAAATTATTATGTGTTTCTGGAGTCACAAATATTTTTCAGACTGTGTGAATACACGCACGATGATTTGTGTTTGAAGATTCACCATACAGAAACATATCACACATATTCGTGTGACATACGAAACACTACTTAGTATTGCAACGAGACACATACAATCTGAAAATGGACAAATATATATCACAAACAAGTAGTTTAGTAAGAAGTTAGTATAAGTGTTTTAAATATTTAAAGTTAGTATAAGCAGTAGTATTACATATAAATATTTTAAGTATTTATTCCGTAAATAATATTTATTTCACATTGTCAACGATTCATTTGACATTATTAGATCTTTCCAAATTATCGAGAAAAATCCAGGCAGTTTTTAATAACGCCTAATGTGATTTACAAAACCACTGAAAAGACTCTCATTTCCGAGAACGTGAAGCGCAGTTGCGATCCGGTGCCAGGGACCGGCAGTACTTTTGCGTCGAAAAATACGTAATAATGGAAAAACGCAGCTGGGCGTAAGTTAATTACAAGTAGCTAGTCGCAGGAGCGTTAATTACTTATTGTAACTTTCACGTTAATTGCTCGCTGGTAATTGCTTTCGGTAATTGGCCATCCCAATGCTTCGTTTACCTGTGTAATCTCGATAGTCATAGAAAGAGCTGTATGACAGCTATAATTTCAAAATGTTTATCTAGGTTGCTGTTCGAGTCGTTCGGATTGTTGATCGCGTTGATGTCTCGTCATTGTACACAAAAATCCGAAAATATCGGGAATTCGATTAAGTCTCGAAAATATTTTAAGAAACTCCTAAGGATTCCGAAAATCCGAAGCATATCTCAGAACTTAGTTTGTTAACTATCATGGTTTGGCAATTTTTACTTACAGAGATATTTTAGAATCCCACAGTATAAAGTAGGAAACACTGATCTCGAATAAGGTCTGTTTATCATATTTTAAGATAACTCAGTTCAACTCTTTCAATGTGGCGTTCAGAGTCGGTGATGAACTTTATTTTTCTGAACGCACGTGTGCATCCACAAGCCACGATAAGTTTACTTCTCCGTGCGTAAACATGCGCCTACGATACTCAAAGAGTTGAAGTTATATTTCTTTATGTTCAAATACATAAACTGTCCCTTGTCTTCCGTTTCATATCGACTTCTGACGAAATATTTGCAACCTGTATACACCAAAATAATCTCCAGAGACTGTCAACTAAATTTCAACTGAAATAACATAGTTCATTCGAGATCACTATTCGAGGAACGAAATTACAAGAGATTGGAGTAAAAATAACGTGCCAAATTATAATGGATAAGAATAATTCCGAACTAGTTCTGAAACGTGTTTTCGATTCTCGAAATTCTCGGCAATCCTGAAATTGTCCGATCTCGAAATATCTTCGAGATCTGTCTCAATCTTGAAAAACATTCTCGACCATACTTGACATGATAGTTTCAGGTTCCCTTAGGGGAAATTGGAAAGGAGAGTGGAGATTTTTCTACAACTTTTATTCTCGTATTTCAAAAAGATGTTACATATAGTATTTTCATATTTATTGAAAATATGTTCAAGCAAATTTGCAACAAATTGTAAATTGTCGCGTTTATTCGTCACTTATCTTGGGAAACGGTGAACGTGGAACGGAAGCACAGAGGCCAACGACAAGTCGGGACGAAGCTCGAACGTCCAATTTGAGGAGTTAGCACGAGATCGAGAATTACTCTCCTAACTTCTCTAATAACCTCCACTCAGTTTTCAATTCCTTTAATCTAATTCTGCTACTCTTATTGATTTACCGATCGAAAGCGACGCAGAATATATTCTAACTCGGGCGAAAGCTTAATGTTTTGGACAAGGTGTAGCTTACCGGTTAAGTGGAATGCGACTTGAGAGTGGGCTTGTAGGATTTAGTGATACTCGAGTTTTATAGCACGAGGGAATAAATATATTTCTTGATAAATAAATAAATTCTTTCTGTCTGAGTTTTTGATAGTATTGTTTTATCTAGTTTTTCTTTCTACAATTGTGAAATTTATATTTTTAACTTAAAATTTCAATTGTAATTTGTAGTAATATTATGTGGATGCTATTTAATTTTTATCAATTTTAAATGATAAGGTTTTATTCTTTTTTTTTTTAATCTAGAAATCGTCACAACTTACCATTTCATTATCATTTTCGTTAATTGTGAGTGTTTTACTGCAATGTTTTACAACGAATATATATAAGTATATTATATTACTACATTTTATTTGTAATTTATTTTCCGTGCAATAAAAAATTTTCCAACATCACAGTTATAAAAAAGAACTTCAGTTATATTCTTTTTGTCAGGAGTCTACCATTTAAATAACCATTGTGAAATTTCATCCCATGCATTTTTTGTTTAATTTTCATAAGATGATTATTTAATTTTATTTCAGAGATTAATAGACGTTAAGAAAATTATTTTATTATTTCATTACAGTTAATATTAGAAGAAAGATAAAAAAATTATTGTTTGCGGGAATTAGAAACGTCATTACAACACTATTAATTATAGGGCAATATTGTTAAAAGATAACTTCAATTTTACGTTTAAAAATTAAGAAAGGAAGGAAGTAAATAATTGTACTCTCTTTTACATAGTATAGAATAGTATATTCCCCAATATATTTCTATGTTTTAAATTAATGAATTAAATGTAATATTATATCTCAAGAACAAAGACAACGTAATAGTGTATTTGTTAAACTTTTCGAAATATAATACTAAATATTAATTAAAATAATTAATTAATATTTAGTATTATTAATTAATTAATTAAAATATTAATTAATTTCCATTATATAGAAAATGTGAAATAATAAATATGCACAAGTTGAAATATCCAGAAAGAATTATAAACCATAAACTTTAATTATTATTATAAAATTTAACATTACAGTTTAGAATAATAATCACGATATGAAATCAACATTTAAAATCAGTCAATTTTTTGAAGAAAGTAACAACCTACTTACGTTATTATAAACGGAATCATATTGCTGTAAAATTTGTATTTATTGCGCAGGTATTTGAGGCGTTCATCTCTGTGAATATCTAACAAACGTACGTAAAATATAACATTAAAATTTCAGACAAAATTTTCCCGTCATTTTCGACCGGGCTGGCAGATTCTTTCATGTCTTTTTCTCGTTTTTTCGAACGCATTTCATCCGCCGGAATTTTTCATACGCCAGCGTTAGTTAACAGACGTACCGTAAAAACAGCTTTCTGTCAGACGAGTAAACATTATGTACAATTCCATCAATCCCCGTTTCGCCTATCACGTTTCAACTTTTGTTCCGAATTTTGTCATATTTTCGTTTTAATCAACGGTCGCTTGCCCCTTTCGCTGCCATTCCACGCCGTGGAATTACCATCCTTTTGTCTCTCAATTTTCTTTTTCAAATAGCTGCAAAACGTTTTAAAAACGCGCGCGTACGCCGGCGATCACCGCGCGTAGAATTTTAAATCGGCCAGGTGCAAATTGGGATACACACGGTTTAATTGTGCCTGGCTGGCCGGGGCGGTAAAGATTTTTAATGAATGCTATTTAACGCCCTCTCGCGCGCGGGGACCGATTTTTACGTTGAAAACTACTCGGCAACCCGTTATTATTTACGAGCGTTGCACATTATTTGAAAAATATGTGATATTTCGCGCCGTTCGTTCCTACCGTCCATTAATCTCGCGGACGAAAATTGGTTTGCATTTCGGAAAACGTACCATTCACCCCCATCCCTTTACGTTCACAATGGTACTTTGATTCAGCTTCGTTTGTTCGTTGGTAGAATGCAATATAAAATTACATCCTGTTCACTTATTGAAACGTTTATGTTGTTTCGTTATTTCTTGAAATTTCGAGTCTTCTGAAGTTTGTAATTAGATGATTTTCTGTTGGGATCGATATTTTGTAGTCCATTCTTTCATAAATTTCATTTCACATCGCTAAAGTGAAATATAATAATATAATAACTAAATGTTTTAATATAATCTAACAAATTTTAATAAATATTTTAATAAATACAATAATATAACAAATAAATATTTTATAAAATTTTTAAGTGACATAAACTTTGCATTAGATTCCTGTTACAATTTTTCGTTTTATTTTCGTGTTATTAAATTTTCAATATTTCAGTGTGTCTCAGTGTTCTAATCATTATAGTGAGACTGCAACTAGTCGCAATTACACGTAGAATTTGTCATTTACATACGAATTATGTCACTTTAATCAGTATCTGTAGATTCGCACGTTGCCATTCGGTGGTAGTCTATTTAAATGCAAATGAAAGATAACCATCACGTAGAACAAGAAAATCAACGTTTTCAATACCCTTTCGCTTGATCGTGAAAAAAAGAAAAAATGTATCTACCGTATCACTCAATTTCCGCCACAACGATTTAACCGAAACCAATTTGGCGACTAATCATTCTACCGTCGAGTCTCAGCCAATTCACCAGTCACCGGTTACTCCACCTTTTCCTCGAAATCAATTTGCTCGCTTCACCGACTAATTTACTCGACTTTCCCCGCGAACAATTTGTCAAGCTGTTACTTAATCGATCGTTTCGTACCGTGCTCCCCTTTTTAGTCGCGCGAAGAAAAAAAATCACGTAGCAACGAGGGAAACAACGTCGCTGGAACGCGCGTCGCGCGAGATAAGACCCGACGCGGACGAGCAATTTTTGTGCAATCGTTGTGATCTCACAGCGGTGGCGCGTAAACTAGAGTCTCTGGAAATTGTTTTAGTTATTGGCTGTAAATATTCCGACGAAAGTCAAATGTGAGATAAAATAAAGGAACCTGATGAGTTTGAAAAATTTATTGATGAAGTATAATTTTCAATTGCGTCATTTCGAAATATATAACATAATGTAACATTCACCCTCATTCGATTGTACAATGCACGTACGATGGACGACGTTGTCTGAGAAGAAGATAAGAAAATTTCGTATAGAAAGTAGGTAAAAATTTTTCCACTTTTTACTTACGCAAATTTGTATAACGTCACCCACAGATTTCTCAACGTATGCTACAAAATTATTGAATTAATCTAATTGAATCAGAACGCTTATAACCAACATGGAGATTAATAAAATTTAGAAATTTAGAAATTAATACCCAACGAATGAAATTCAAGTATAATAAATTAAATTTATACATTGCAATTATATATACTTCGTATTAACAGTGTATGTACTTTCTTTACAATACTTTATTAAGACATTGTTACCGAATAAAATCGCAGCGGCGCGGCGTCGGATTGTTCGCCACCAATTTCAAAGAGATCGCAGAAGTCGCGGACCATAACGAGTGACCGTACCGTATAACAGTAACTCGTCGCTATCTCTTCCTTTTGAGCTCGTCGGTATGATATATATACCGAATAGAAATTATTAAGAACTAATACTAAAACTTATCGTCTGTTTTCCCTGGATTACATTTAAATATACTTAAAAACTTGAGGAAATGTTGCAATTTGGGGCGAAAAAGAAAGTTCTCGACGTGCGCGGCAAGTCATTCCAGGGCAAGTGGTGAATAAAATCGAGTCGTTCCGTCCGTACCTAGCCATCAAGGGATGACGCTCTCGCCCGCTGAACAATATCGACAGATATTGACAGAGCGTTGCAAGGTGCGATCCGGCTGCCTGCATTTCAGTGACGGCGGTACCACATTAGCTCTCGCTGTTTGTGTATTTGGACAGAGGGAAGCCCTGGACATTGTAATTAGGCACGACACATCGCGCCCCTGGGACCAGTAGTACCGGGGCCAACCTTCTCCACTCGGTTCACCCCTCGATCATCCTCTGTTCTGTTTCGCGTTTCCCCAAAGCTGCCTGCTGCCAGCCGGGTCGGCCGTTAGTCCCAGCAGCAAACTGGTCGTACGGCGAATCAAGAGGAAAGGGTAAACGCGGCTCCTACACGGAATTCATCCAGCTCTCTGAAGGGAGAAGCTGTTAAGGGGCTGTGCTTCCGCGGGCTGCAAGAGGGTGGCATACTCGACGTCCTCGTGGAATGTAGCCCCCAGTGGGCACGTACTTCATCTCGGCTGATTATGCCCGTTGCTGACCGCTAACCACTGGCTACGCGTCTGAGCTCGACTAGCCTTTCCCCCGGTCCGTGTACACCGTGGTGGCCGGTGCTTAAACGATAAGGACCGAGATAGTTGTTGCGCCGACTACTTCGATATCGATAGCACACACATGTGACCGGGCGGCGTGTGTATCGACGCGTTACCGACTCGGTGTGCGATCTGTGGATGTTACACCGGCCGTACGTTCGGGGACCGTCTAGCTAAATCACTCCCTAATGGATCGACCCGCTAATCTCTGATAGACTGCACGCTACCGTATCCCCTCTTGTCCTCTTCGTGCCATCCTCGGCTCAATACGTTTCCTCTCCTGCTAGATTTCCTCGCTTCTCTACGACCCACCTTCCTCTTCGGATCGTCAGCTCTGTGTACTTATGTTACTGCTGCTGCTGCTGTTGGTGCTGCTGTTGGTGCTGTTGCACCAGCTGGGATCGAACATGCACGCATGTGTCGCACCGTTAATTCTGCCTTCCGACTGGTGTCCGTGCCTTTTGTTGCCAGTTCGAGGTTGTTCCCTCGGGATTTACCGTGTTATTCCGTTCTAACTGCGAGCACTTGTTTTTCGGTGCCGGGGTAGGAAAATTTCGGGCTCCAGACGATTACTGTCGCGTGTACGCGCGCCGCCGTAAGTTTAAATGCCTTGCGATGTGGCGAAATGTGTCTTCTCGCGAGCGGATACGAGTACGAAATATTAATGCTCGAGTAACGAAAGCGCCGGAGGGAAAAATATTGAAATGCTCGGGATTTCAGATTTGAGAGTAATATTTTTTACAAATATTCGAATGGTCGAAACTATTTTATGCCACATACATACGTGTATATTTCTTGTTTCTGTACATTTTGTACATATTTTTGCACTTTTGATTTTGAGGAGTGTTAATTTAAAAAATACATACATGGTAGAGTATTATTTTATTTTATTTACGTGCGTATTGGTTACAATTCTGCATTTTGAACTTTTTTATCGACGAACAGAAATCCGCAGTTTACTTATGAGAATATGAGTTTTATTCAAGTGTATAAATCAGATCACAACTGAATTATTATCGTTTTATTAAATTGAAACATGTATATCAATGTATCAATCAATTTTAAGTATCACTGACTATTCTTCAACTCGTTAATAAATAAATAAATATTAAAGTTCAAGTTTAAAGTATAAATATTGAGTTTAAATTATTTAAATATTAAATTTTGGTATCTTTACAAATATCCGAATGGTCGAAACTATTGTATGCCACATACATATGTGTATATTTTCTGTTTCTGTAAATTTTGTACATATTTTTGCACTTTTGATTTTGGGGAGTGTTAATTTAAAAAATACATACAGTAGAGAGTTATTTTATTTTATTTTACGTGCGTATTGGTTACAATTCTGCATTTCGAACTTTTTTATCGACTAACAGAAATCCGCAGTTTACTTATGAGAATATAAGTTTTATTCAAGTGTATAAATTTATAATCAGATCACAACTGAATTATTATCGTTTTATTAAATTGAAACATGTATATCAATGTATCAACCAATTTTAAATATCACTGACTATTCTTCAACTCGTTAATAACTAAATAAATATTAAAGTTTAAGTTTAAAGTATAAATATTAAGTTTAAATTATTTAAATATTAAATTTTAGTATTTTTACAAATATCCGAATGGTCGAAACTATTGTATGCCACATACATATGTGTATATTTTCTGTTTCTGTAATTAAATTTTGTACATATTTTTGCACTTTTGATTTTGGGGAGTGTTAATTTAAAAAATACATACAGTAGAGAGTTATTTTATTTATCACGTGCGTATTGGTTACAATTCTGCATTTTGAACTTTTTTATAGATGAACAGAAATCCGCAGTTTACTGATGAGAATATGAGTTTTATTCAAGTGTATAAATTTATAATCGGATCACAACTGAATTATTATCTTTTATATCAATGTATCAACCAATTTTAAGTATCACTGACTATTCTTCAACTCGTTAATAACTAAATAAATATTAAAGTTCAAGTTTAAAGTGTTTAAATATTAAATTTTAGTATTTTTACAATTACAAATCACTAATCACAATTATACAAACCAAATACACAATTTCGTTATTAAATAACATTCAAGAAATCAAGAACCTTTTGAACCCGAATGTATATACATACATCAAAGATACAATTACAGTAGACGTTCCAAACTTCGTAATAGCCTCCGCTTACCAAAATTTCGACAACAACTACTGCACCAGGCAACAATTATTCGTCGTTCGTATAAATTCTTCAAGATCGGTCAACGACGCGCGGAATCCTTTGCCCAGGAATTTCAACCTGCGATCAACCGTTCAACAGCGGCGAAATCACACGAAACGCAGGAAATAAGAGTACGTTGAAGCACACGAGACGCATAGCACAGGGTACGCTTTTAAATATAGAACCGTAACAGGGTGAGAGCGATGAGTGGGGGGGGGGGGAGGGAAGGACCAGGGCGAAATGGACGAAACGTTCGAGTTTCATACGGCGCAAGCCGCAAGCTTTAAAAGCAACCTCAGAGGACACGAAAATTTCAGAATAAAATTCCGTCCCGTACTGCGTCACGCGATGCAACATTCCACGGAGGTTCGAGAACAGAGAAGAAAGTTTCGCGCGCCCGGTGCACCGCAGTTTAAATACATATATACACATATATACGTATATATATATATATATATTTTTTTTTTCCCAATTTTTTCCCTTGTCTGCCCAGTCCTCCGCTTCTCTCCTGTTCCACCCTCCTGCGCCGGGTAACAACACGCGGCCGTACCTGCGAACCGTCCACCAACCGTACTCTCGTCATGAAAGGTGTATTACGTGTACCCAGGAGAAATTCACGCAGCTCGCAGAAGAAACTTGGCGTGTCAGGGAACGGTAAATTTTCGCCGTGTGCGCGGCGGGGGGAACGGCGGCGGCTGCATAAAATTTTACGAACAATCAATTAACCGTCCAGGAAGCTTCGATAATCCGTCCGGTCAATTTGAACGGTGCTTTGAAAATCTTCGGAACTTCCTCTCACGAAAAGGAACAGGAGCGCCGTTAATACTAGAGATAAGGTAATCCTCTATCGCGTTTTCAATTTTCGGTACTTCTGCCACGCGAGCTACAACCGAGACGATTCGGCGCGGTGGGATTGATAATTATCGACGGGGAGAAGAGTTGTTTCAACGTGGTTTGCGTTAGCGGATGTTTCAATTTCATTGGTGATTTATGAACCAATGAACTGACTTTGAGTATTGCAATGAATTAGAAATATCGTAACATAAAATCTAGGAAGTACAAAAGAATTCGTATGAATTTTATAAAATTGTAGTTATATAGATATGTCGACGATATATCAGATGTTGTAAAACTAACAAATTTGTTTCCTAACCTAACCCAAACCTAACTCAAACAACTAAGAGAACTTCTTTATAATTACAGCTTGCCTCACTATATCTGTATAATTCAAATAATTTTCTATCCTAATAATTCAATTAAATTACCGTAGCACACCGTGCACGATACATTACATACAATACAAAAGGTACTATACAATACTATACAGAAATTACTATACAATACTATACAGAAATTACTATACAATACTATACAAAGTTACTGTACAATACTATACAAAAATTACTGTAAAATACTATACAAAAATTACTGTATAATACTATACAAAAATTACTATACAGTACTATACAAAAATTACTGTACAATACTATACAGAAATTATTGTACAATAATATACAAAAATTACTGTACAATACTATACAGAAATTATTGTACAATAATATACAAAAATTACTGTAAAATACTATACAAAAATTACTGTAAAATACTATACAAAAATTACTGTAAAATACTATACAAAAATTACTATACAGTACTATACAAAAATTACTGTACAATACTATACAGAAATTACTGTACAAAAATATACAATAATTACTGTAAAATACTATACAAAAATTACTGTACAATACTGTACAAAAATTACTATACATTACTGTACAACACTATACAGAAATTACTATACAATACTCTACAATACTATACAATACTGTACAAAGTTATTGTACAATACTATACAAAGTTACTATACAATACTATACAATACTATACAAAAGTTATTGTACAATACTATACAAAGTTACTATAGAATACTATACAAAAATTACTATCCAATACTATACAAATTTTACTGTACAATACTATACAAAGTTATTATACAATACTGTACAAAAATTACTAACCAATAATATACAAAAATTCACACGTTAAAAACACATCTCCGATCGGAACGAACGAGTCAATTTTACAGTGTCGATGCGACGACGCACGTTAGAAAAATGTGTGTCTCGATTTGATACGCGAACTCGGCTACCGTTCCACTTTCCGCGACGTCTCTCGTCGCTTGTGGAAAGAGTGAAATCCGGAGGGTAAGATGGCCAAGGGTGGATAGCCTGATCTGGCCAGGCGATCTTTACTGCCGAAAATCCATTATTTTCCCCATTAGATCGCTCGGCCCGATCTTCCGGCGCAGGCATTTTCGTTTAGCAGTTTTTCTTCCGATTCACGTCGTTTATGACTACCAGCCGGCTCCAGCTTGATCCCCATCCACCATTCCCGAGGCTGCTGCGCGCCTCGGACTATCTCGCACCTTCGATAGCCGGTTTCAAGCCGGCGAATCTCTCGTCGATCTCTTCGTTCGCTCTGGCACCCGCGGTTTCCACCCGCTTTTTATCGCGTTCGCTTACCGTCACCCGTAAGCAAAACAGTCGGTGCATCGCCGTGCTAACAGCTTAAAGCGGAACGTTTTATTCCATGACGAAAGAATCGCCGCCATTCCGAATAAAACAGATGGACCTGATGGAATTTTAACGGGCCGCCGAGGATTTAACCGGAAATTATGGGCGATTGTTAAGCGACGATTCAGCGGAATATTGATTTTATGGATTTATTGAGAAATATAAATATAAATATAAATATAAATATAAATTGGAATTATAATTTATCAATGATTTATTATATTTCCTTTTTTGAGGAAATTATTTTACGTATCTATTTTAATTTGTGTTACAGTACAAGTTATAGTACAAGCTACGTACATGGAAAGAATATATGCGAAAAATATGATTGGACGACAATCGGTTCATTTCTGTTAATTTTCTGAATTTTATATCACACGGTGGTTAAGTGTTACAAATATAATATATAATAAATATGTTTTTCTTTTTGTAAATAAATGATGAATGCAGGATTTTCTATGAGAAATAAATAATATTTCTTAATCGTTACGTTATTAATATTTCTTAATATTACTAATAATAGTATATTAATAATATTATGTAATAATAGTATATTTTCAACGTTCAAGAATATAACGAAATATATATTTAATATCGAAATTAAATGAAAAGATAATGTATGAAAGTTTAAAATAGTTTTTATATAAAGATATAACTCATGATTATAATATTCTGTGCTCTTCATACGAAATATATACTAACATAAATAGTATAATAATGGAAGTTTATACAAAAAAGAAACATATAAGTCAGAAATATATTTAATATAAAATTTATCACAAAGTTTGACGCAAACAGAAGAATTGCATATTCAACGGAAGAATTCTCAAAAATTTCAATAATAAAAACTGGTATCATTTTGTTAAACTACGTTTAGTCATATTTTTATTAAACTAGAAATAAATTATGTTACCATTGTTCATAAATATAAGGCCTTTGTTAAAAATTTACTAAACTTCAAAAATTAGTGCGGAATGGAAAGATAATTATAAAACGAGAGTCAAATATACGTAATTTATTCAAAAATTATTAAAATCTCTAAGAATTATTATCCAATTTAAGATATTATATTTAATACTTTAATAATAATATCATCAATTTCATATAAAAATGTCAACTGTTTCCATACATTTTACATTGTCGTCTTATTTGTTTGTTTCGATTTCATGCATATTGTGAACGACTTTACAACTTAGTTTTACATTTTGCAATGATTTCAATCACAAAAAATTCATGAATCAGAAATAACATGTAAAAAGCTTTGAAATAAAAAATGCATGCCGACATTTTTAAAATATTGCTTGCTATTAACGGAACAAATGGTGTCTGGTTAAATGTACTAAAATTTTCGAAACGCCATTAATCAAAATATATCGTCCGTATCAGCCATCATGGTTAATCACTAAAGCGGTTAACATGCCAAACAGGTTAATGTACTAAATAGGTCAGCCGGTCAAATTGATTAATCAACTGAATTGGTTACCTAATTAAACACGCTGATTAAGGCCGGGCAAATAATCGCGACCATATTTTATCTTGCATCATTATACGACTTTATTGTTATACCGATCAATAGTTAGTATAAAGGCATGTGTTGCTGTTATTAATGTTATTAATAGATATTTAAATCCATCACGTTTTTCCCATTTTTACAATGTCAGAAATATATCGAACAGGAAAAGTAGATGAACAAAATAATATAAATACGGTGAAAATTTTTATTATATTGTATAACAAAATAAAATTTAAATCTTGCTGATCAGCATTGAACATTTGTCTTGAACATTTTGAATATCTTTGTAATATTGACTTTATTTATGGAGTTTTTACGTGAAATTTCACCATGATTCAGAGTCTTCTTTATTTAATTTCATATTTCCTTTTTATAAATCAAATTGGTGTTGTATGTTGTTTATGATTTAAATATTCTGCTCTACATAAATTGGAGTGGTATGTTATAATTATAATTGGTTGCAAATGTGTATAATTTGACTTTAAATATATCTACGTAATTATAAAATATAATCTATTATAATTTTTACATTATTTCTTAAAAATTTTTCTTCAGCTTTTAAATTGTATAAGGAAAGTCATTCCATCTGTAGCACTATTTGTTATTAAATCATTTGTATATTCGATTATTGATTATTAATAATGGTCAATTTTAATTTACAGTGAAGAAAGTGCAATATAGTGATCAAAAGAACATTTGCAAGTTGAGACAGATCGACGTGAATACGTGGATTAAAAATCATGAATACCTTTGTCTGAGAGTATGAAAAATTCAAATTTGTAACAAAATATTCTGCTACGATAAAATACTTTCTACTCTTTAAAGATATTTTGACAATAATGTTTATTCATTTATGGAAAATTTAAAGATACAATGCTAGAAGAAATGTGGATGATATTCTCATTAAAATATCGAGAGAATAATATTAGGGAATATCAATTACTCAACTGATGAAATTGATTAAACGCATTCCATAAATCTGTCTATGGTGTGTTCCATGAATTTGCATACATCTTCATGCACGTTTTTATATTAAATATTTTCTCGTAGCTTGAACGCGTTCATGATAACATAAAGCTTGGAAGCCGTTAAGAGCTTCCACGTTGTCCTTAATGCAAACGATAAAAGTGTAGCAGGTGATCCTGTAAGCTTTTATGTAGCGGCTCCAATGCGTGATATAAAGTTAATAAATTCCTCCGCGAGAAGTTATTTACTTTCTGAAATGTAAATCTCGAATGAAAGAAGAAAATGCAGGCACGGGATGGTGGTTAATTGAACGAAATTAAATTTTTTGAACGCCATGTGACAAAAATATAAAATCTATTTAAACTGACTTTGATACGTCTGATGCTTTTAGCATATTTTTATTTCTCCAAATATCGTGCAAAATATTGTACGTTTGAAAAGTTGTTATTACTAAAACTCTTTAGAGTATGGAATAATATTGAGCGCTTCAAACTTTACATGAAATTTCACGAAGAATTTTGCAAAAAGCATATCACGTGGTGAATGTAGCAAAAAGGTAAAATTATATTTTATTTTACAAAGATAATAATATTTATAATGTTACATATTAATAGAATAATATTGATATTTTACAAAGATAATAAATGCATATAGTAGTCGAAATCAAAACAAAATCAACATATATATCATGTATAGGGAACATTGCATAAAACGTTCTCTGTAAATACATAGAAAATAAACAAAAATATGCCATGCAGAATGCAAAATGTCTCGTATTTTAAAATAAACTCTTTCATTTCATCCGACTGGTATAACACTCATTAGCGTCGATAAAAGCTCAAAGCTTGGAATGAAAATGAAAATGAGCAGAGGGTAGAATTGAAGTCTAAAAAGTATTCGTTGCCGGCATGTTGAAGCCGCGTGTCGTGGAACAATGCATCCGGTGTAATTCTTAAAAATCGTCGTATATATTCGAAGAGCACTATAGAATATGAAAAGAGGGAAATATGGAAACACGTTGCATAGCACAGTGCGTTCAGCCGGGACAAAAATCAAATTTCAGCCATTCATGATTCATCCATGCACATTTTAATACATTCTATTATAGTAATATCAATGTTTTTCTTATAAATGGCCAATAAAAAGTGGAGTGAAATGTTGTGACATGTATATGTTTGTAACATCATTATTTTTCCGTGCTTTTCAATTTATGGAATTGATCGATACAACTTCTAAACGTTGTTGTCCATTTATCTTTTCAATCTAACAACGCTTATGAGCGTGCTTCAAATTATATTATCGTCGATACAAAAGTTGGCTCTCTTACTTATAAACGTATTATGTATAAACTCGTTTCTCAAGTGTTCAATTTTAAATTTAAAAAAAAAAAAAAAATTGATTGAATTCCGTATGAAAGCTTGGACAATTATGAAGAAGATGACCTAAATTTTAAATGCAACTCTTGCGAATAATCATATTTCTATGTGTATAAATATCTTTCAGTTATATTTCGTACGTTTGCTAATATCAATCACATTAATCACAGTTTTGTTGAAAAAAGTTCAACGTGTTTTTCATTTCGATCGCAGAAAAATTGCTCTCCAGACGTGTCACTGCGCTGGGTGACTGAACATTCCGGCATGTCGCTGGTAACTCGGTCTCATTCATCGCCGGAGCCCTATGAAAAATCTCCGCTCGACGATACCCGAACGACAATGTATCCGGTGGCTGTGCGATGCGCCACTAGGGTGTAAAATATTATGAAAATACGTAATAGCTGATGATGGTTAAGCCAACGGATACGAGCGGTGAAGCTCTGGTCGGTATTGCCCCTCAGGAAACGGACTTTTATGGGGTTTTTACAACGCTGCGTTACTCCGCGGGATGCTACGGGGGCCGTGCATAACCTTTTCGCCTGGCTACAGTTTCGTTACAAAGCGCAAAAAAAGGAAAAGAGAAAAAAAAAAAAAAGAGAAAAACGAGTAATGAAAAATGCCGACGTTGCCGTTTGAATGCTGCGTTATGGACTGTATCTAAAATGGGTCTCTTGCGAGTCTGCCCATTCAAGCCACCACCGCATTGAAGTATGCAAATAGGCGTGCCTCCTCCATGGTTCGAACGCACGGAGTCTTTGCATATTTGTGCATAACTTACTTTCGTTTTCGCGCCTCTGCCGAGTCAACCGTCTTCTTTCCGTCGTCAAGCTGTTATAATACTTCCTATCCTATCGCGAACGACGAAGAAATTTGGAATTTTTCGTAGGAAATTTGTTTTTATATTTAATTAATTAGGTAATTAACTGTATGAACAGGCTGTGAATTCTTTTTTTTAACAATTTCAATCTTCTGGCAAGCAGATTTTTATGTATTTACACGAAATTGTACGAGACGGACGGAAAGAAGTATAGTGGTTTTTATAAATGACCGATAGGAAGACTATATTTTTAAAAACATGAATTTCAATTTTCAAACCCGCGATCTAACATCTCTCTCATTGTTTGCTTTATTGAAACTTATTGATATAATAGATTTAAATTTTGTAAAATATATACTTGTGTTAAATATCTTGCAATTTATATATATATATATATATATAAAGTCCATTTAATTTTTTTTCATATCATTAAAATACAAAATTCGTGCAAACATCTACATTCAATAATCGATTAAACACGTGCTGTTCCGTAATTTCTTAACTTGTCTCATCGATTGTATATCTCATGACACGATTTAATTCACGTCTTCCGTTTCCTTATGCGAAAATGGATCCCCCCCCCCTCCCCCCTGCTTGTATTTCCTCTATCGGCTTTACCGAAGAGTCGTGATCACAGCTATGTATATACCTGTTTGTATATCTTGGTAAAATAAAGACGACGGAGAAGACCGCTTCGTAGCCGCTTCAAGGTCGTCGATATCGATAAAAGTGTCGCTGCCTTTTCCACCCGCGGATCACTTCCCCCCTCCTTTTTCTCGATCCTCGCTACCGCCACGCTCTTCCAGTCCCTTGCAACAGTCTGCTTGCACCCTCGCCTGCTCAAACCCCATCACGGATCCTCGAAATCTAAATGATTCGGTTATTTCTGGAAGGTCGCTGGAGGCGTTTCTCTTGCAGAGGCCTCGTTGCAAAGTGATTTCCCTCGTACTGGTAATCCTGAATTCGATCGATCGATCTGGCTGGTCGCGTGAACCAACAACACGGTGACACGGAGCCGGGGCATGGGAAAATTTTAATATATCTGCACGGGGGATAAGCAAACAACGGTCGAAATTGAACGACGAAAAGATTGAGGACTGGCTCTATGAAATTCATTCGCGTCTTGTAGCAGTTCTATCCGAATGTTTTTGAAAAACTTGTATTATTATCTGTAATATATAATATTTATTGTGATATATATCTGTTTGTTTTATTATTTTTATTGTTATACGATATTTGTTATTATTTTTATTGTTATGTGTATGATAATGGATAATATGCAATATAATAATATAGTGATATAACCATAATAATATACATTACGTGTAATTATTATGTATTATTATATTTTATTATATTATATTATATTATTATGTTTTATTATATTATATTATATTATTATATTTTATTATATTATATTATATAATATTATTATATTATATTATATAATATTATTATATTATATTATATTATTATATTTTATATTATATTATATATAACATGTATTACATGTTAAAGAGTGCATTAAGTAAGAAATAAATCTCTTTCAAAATTAGGTATGTTAGATACACACACTCTGGAAGATGTGCGTAGATTATTATTAATAAAGAAATATTCGGAGATGTAACACAAACTTTCCGAAGAAGTTTTGCACTGTGTTAAACTTTAAATGACCAAAGTTATGAAATATGAGAGGAGATATTTTTTTGTAAAAGTTTGGGAAGATATTTAGTTTTTATAACTTAATTAACAGTACAATGCACCATATACTCGGAGATTTTCAAGAATAGAGATTTAAATATCAATAAATAAATAATCGTGTATATATAGCTTCATATTTTTATGATGAGTAATATTCTTTTTTTAAAAATATAGTAAATTCCATCGGGATTTTAACTGACGAAATTCATTCGTTTCATCTATAGAACAGAATATTTATTAGTATAAAATTGCATTTATTTTATTTCAACCATCATTAACTGACGAAATTCATTCGTTTCATTTATAGAACAGAATATTTATTATCATAAAATTGTTTTGTAAAATTATTATGTTACAAAATTTACCTTGCTTGAGTCATTTATGAAAATAGAAATGTCAATCGTCAGTGACAATCACGACAATCAATATACGTTAATTGTATTTTTGAAAATATAAATTTGTGATCAATTATCACAATTAATTGATACTCAATTCCACCCCGTTTTTCCACGATCCACGAAAGAATGGAGAGAGATCTCATTTCCTTTATTGGACTAAACCAACGGCGCAAAGTCTTAATTTTGCTTGGATGGTGGTTTTGGCAGGAAGTGGTAGCGATATCTTACTGGCACGCGGAACGCGCCAGGTATCCAGGAATAGGAGCGGAATAAATAAAGAGAAACAAGAAGAATACTGGGAACGTGTGGAGACCATATAGGCGGTCAGTTTCTGGTGTCTGGTACCAACGTGAATGCCAACATAGGCCTGAATAAGAGGGTGGATTTCAGAGGCTTTAATATGAATAGGTATACTACTCTATACGTTCTCTATTTCACCTACTACAGATATCGTGCATAATATAGGTAGAGGGTAGGTTGTGGCTCGGCTGAAGAAGGAAAGAGAGAGACGATAAGGCGAGAAGAAGAGAGGAACGAACGTACATATATATATTTTTCAGGGAAGAGGGCCAGCCAAACGCCTAGAATTGCCTCGCCTCTTCCGTGTTGGTGTCCACTACGATTCATTACCTCTCTATTCATCGACATTACCGACGGTACGTTCTGTTGGGCCCTCGAAAATCACCCGCCGCGCCATTTCTCTCCTACAATCCCTTCGCCACTCTTCAACGTCCTTTGACACTTGGCCTTGCATCAGCTATATCTAACGTCCCTACAACTACGGCCTTGTTCCACTGTTCACTACTGAAGCTGATCAATCACTAGTCAGACAATGTCAACGAACTGTTGACTTAGCTGCAGTTAGCTACAAAATTTGTATAAAATTATATTCTTCGTTAATTTTATCGTTAATTTACGAGTTTGAGTGCGTATTTTCAGACAGATTAGTTATTATTCTATCTATTTTATTGGATATAGTAGTCATATTTTAGAAATACTTTCTTCTCGCTAATTTTGTCTTTTTAGTTAGAATCTTTATAATTAGTGTACTGTCAATTTTTGTAGTTGTACAAAATTGTAGTTATCAAATTTGTACAAATTTGTAGTTGTCAATTTTGTAGTTGTACGTTTATAATTAGTGTACTGTCAATTTTTGTAGTTGTACAAAATTGTAGTTGTCAAATTTGTACAAATTTGTAGTTGTACGTTTATAATTAGTGTACTGTAAATTTTTGTAGTTGTACGTTTTAGAATTCTTTGCAATATTTCCTAAAAAGTAATAACACAGTGTGGAAAAATTGGAAATATGAAAATTTTTTTCGTTACAGTTCTATGCTACGTGTAGTATTATATACTATATTTTGAACTATATCTATTTACTCTATTTACTATATATTAAAGTAATCATAGAATATGAGAAATCTAATATGACAAGTTCTATTAAAAAATATTAGATTGTTTCATCCATATTATACGATCCAATATTTCTACATTATTATTCATATATTTTATAAATTTACAGTTAGATGTTTGTGACAAAATAATAATTTGCATATTTTGTAAATACAATATAATCACAATATAATCTAAAATCCTAAGGAAAATTTGAAGATTTATTATATTAATTGATTTATGTAAATAGAAAATATTCTATATTATATCCCAAATTCTGCATAACTATTAGATATCTCTATTTATAAATTCATCAGAACTTATAAACTTTATATTCGATTTATGATAATGAAATTGATACACGTTATGATACAACAAAAAAGATTTTACAGGCATTTTGCATTTAATTTTTCCAACATTCAAATAAATGTACATGTTTGAATATTGATAAGAGGCGGCCGTAAGTTTCATCTGAATATTTTCACACTGAGATATCACTTACAATTGAAAAGATCAACCTAAATACATATATTTAATCTGTCCGTGTCTGTAGTTGCATCTCAATATCTAGTAGCACGTTGTAATGTGCGACAGTGACATAAATATATGTTTACATGTGTTACACGATACATTTTCACATTTTCCATGAGTTTTCACATTTCGAGCGCAGAACCATAATACACGGAGCACGCGTGTCCGCTATACGTATTGAATACTCACGTGTGTAGGTATTATTTTGTTTTCCCGTTGCTGCTAATAGGCGCGGCTGCTGAAAGCCTCTTAATTTATTATGAACGTCGTGCGTTGAAGCGGCGCGTACATTATGTACGATTTTTGGCAATTGAACATCACATATGAAACACACAGCTACTAAAAGCGACCATTTACGTTTTCGCTGTTTCAGTCGCTTTTAACGAGAGGATAATTTAACGTATCGACACGCTTGCAAATGGCCTTTAAATTTTTAGTATTCGCCGTGTTGATATTATACGTTGTAAGATAAATTTCTCATGTGACTGAGAACACTGAGACGACGCGAAAAATAATTCGGAATTTGGTTGGAATTGATGAGACAATTGGTTTTCTGATTAACAGGTTCGGTTTCTCGAGTCTTTCGAATTTCTAAATTATTTTTGCTACAGCTATAGCTATACAAAACGAAAAGAATTATTATTGGAACTATATTAATATCTGTCTTGGTTATTGTTATACGAAAGAAATCTTTTTTACAATAAAATTGTCCTGTTGAATAAATATTAAGAAATATGATAATTTAATATAATAATAAAATATAATTATGGTTGAATTATTAATTAAATTAATATTTTGCATATAATTCAAATAAATATTAAATTTAAATATTAAATTTATTAGTAAAATAAAATTAATAAGAAATTCTTCATTACTAATTAATGAAAATTAAATAAGGGAATTGAAATTAATAATTAAAGTGCCAGCAATAGCGGTAAAACTTAAATTATGAGTTAATAATTAATAAACTTTTATTAAGATAAAATAATTTTATATAAAAACTAATAATTATAGGTGAAATTTAAATTATTTATATAATTATAAATTCATATATTAAAATATGTGAAAATTAAATATCAGACTAGGATTAGATACCCTATTATACTATATAAAAAATACTTTTATAATCTGTAAAAATAAAAAAACTAGAAAGTAAATTACATTGGGAGATATTAATATATTAACAGACTTCAATATAATTAGTGCAATAATTTTTAACAAAAATCACATTTTTCAGACGATCATATACATTAAATATTATTTCTCCACACAGAAGGAGTCGAATTATAATACAAATGAAGTTAAAGGGAAATGCTTTCTCGCTTAGTAAGAATCTGAAATCTTACACGAGATGTTTATATTAAATTAGGAAGCCCAAAATAAGATAAAAATCGAGGATGGTGAAATTGTGTTGGAGAAAAATGCATTTAAAACTCACACATCTAATTAATGAATTGGTAGTATAGATTTCAGGACAATATTATAGTGACTATTTCCGTACACGATACAGCATCAGATACAATCTTATTTACTATTACTTATCTATCACGATGGGAAACAAGTTAAAGATAATCAGTAAAAATGATAAGATGAACATTTAACTCAAATTGTGCCTAAAATTGTATTTAAAATTGTACCTAGATTATTATTCACTAGCTTACTCCATAATTTTTAATTACAATACTTACCATTATATAATATTAACCATTCTATTGTATGAAAAAATGCATTCTCCGAGTTAAATTATAATCTGCTTCAAATTCATTGCTTATTGATTACGTTCAATATGTATACATCCTCCATGCATCATACTAAGTAAATATGTTAATAAGCTTCGACGGTAAACAATATATAAGAAGAGTCATAATAACTGTTTGTAATAAAATTTATAATTTACTTCGTATACTTTATTCATGAAATTTCAAGATACTGATGAACAATGCTCATAACTCGTATTTACCTTCGGTAAATATTTGAATATTTTCACGAGTAACTACGATGATAAAAAGATACGTTTCAATTTCAATAAATATAAAACTTTTTCTCCGTAATCTCGTTTGCGTAACGATAAAGGAACGAAGGAATTTGAACGAAGAAACAAACGGGAACGTGTTTCTTTAGAAAAATACGAAAAGCATTCTGCCAGAGCCAAATTCTCACGATGTTGGAATCGAATGCAACAACATTTTTGTTGCACGGCCGTTCGTAGAATTCATGGAGAATCCGTGGCCTCATAATCCTACCCGGCGACTTTATGAAGATATTGCACAGATGCAAAAGAAGGCGGCACAACGGTTGTAAAGGGGAGTACGTGAGAAAGCGGTTCTCTCTTTCCCAAGTCGATCTGGATTTACGATATTGGTTGCAACACCACCTGAACCCAGACCCTTCGCCGCTCGACCCTGCCTTTAAACCATCTCAAACCGGTTACCTTAGCTCCGTAAGCACGTTAGATCGGCTACCTTTATTTATTTCCACATCTTGTATTTCCCTTTTCCCGCGAGTACCCGCGCCCCCCCGCGTCTTTACGAGTGGACTTGTCGGAATAAGTTATGAGTGTCCTTTATAACAACGTTGCATTACTTATCGAAGGAGAATGGAACCTAGCGAGCCGCGTTTCGCGTCAATAAATTCCGAGGATTGCAAAGGAGGAACCGTTTATTCAACCGGTTAGTACTTTTGCTCCGAGGCTGTCGATTCGATGAGAAATTTTGTATCAACGTTTCACGTTTCGACGAGTGCGCTTCTTGATTAGAGCGCTACGTCGAAAGCTAATTTTCTTTCCTCCTCATTAACGGCGTATGATCTATTGTTTCAAGTGTGAACCAAATCAAATTTTAATAACAAACTTATGTACAAAAAATGATTTCAAACAAAAATTTTGAAAGGATCAAGTAATAATTAATTTTTTGTTATATTTATAAATGGAAACCCAAGTGAGTCTTGTTAAGGTATACAGGTTCAAAAATCATTATCTTTTCAATAACATATTTGTTTGAGAAGCTCAAGGAATTATTAATTATTACATTGCCTATCATTTCTTTGAAATACTTTCTTATACAAATAGCTGTTTACGATAATTTAAAGTGACAGAGCTAGATGACTCTATGTACTTATAATAGTTTTTATTTAAACAGTGTCTTTTTTACACAAAATGACCAATATTATAAGATGAACTTATGAAATTTTTATCTGATTCCATCAAGAAATTGTCAAGAGTAAATATTCAAATATTTACTATAGAAGAACTTTTATATATACATGTATTATCTAAAACATTTTGAAATTTCATTAATAACATTGGCAATAAGAGACAATATTAAAATCTCGAAACGTATATAAATGTTGTGAATATTTATTACGAGCATAATATTTAGTACAGAGTCAATATACAGCATTAATAGCGGTCTTAAAGTGTTTAACATAATCTCAGTATTTGTGGTTACTTAAATATCTTTGCTATCTTTCCGAGATAATATACTTGTATTAAATATCTCATAATTCGTACTTATGTACATTTGTATCAAACTTAATTCCCATGAAAGTCGAGTCTTATTGCGACATTAATAAAATGTCAAAATATTTTATATGATACGGATGATAGAATTGTTCGAATACATTCGTGAGCAATTGTAAGCATAATCGTTACTTTCACGAAAGTACCAGTCGTAGAAACAATCGAATAAACCAATAAAAATGAATTAAATGATCATTTGGATTCTCAGTTTTGCAAGCATAAATTATATTCACTTACACAGTTTTATGCGTGCGCATCCTTCTTCCGAGAGGCTCGCGATATTTCTATAACAGGTAGAGCAAACTTTCAATGGGTGAATTTATGTACCGGCAGATAGCAAGGACAATATAAATGAGATTTTAAATATACGTATCGCAAGCTTGTTGGTCGTGGAACGCGTGCGCGCGAGAGGCCTGCTCTCCCTTTTAAGCATATTTTCTATTTTCCACGACGAAAGGGACGCGATAAATAATCGACGCATAAATCTCGTCGCGTGGCGCGGACGTATTCGATCGTTTAAAACGGGAGAGGGCAACCGCGCTATTATTTTCTCCGCACACTCCGACGACGGATTTTCTCGGGAAAATTCACGACGTGCCTTTCTTTCCGAAACTCGAAAACTTTCCGCTGATCGTTATGAATATTTAACGCTTAAAAATGACTATCCTGCCGACGGTAATCGACCGTGATTCGTATCTTCGTTTCAGTTAGACTTTCAGTTAGATTTCACACGATTCAGAGTATATTAAAATATCGATTATTATTAGAAAATGTTTATCCTTGGAAATTTAATGCGAATATAAATATCGTTTCAAGGGATTAGTCTGTTTTGAATTGACATGATCAATAATAATAATTTTTTGCTAAAATTAATGATATCTTTTTTCTTAGAAATTAATGAAATTAATCATTATATGTCCCCTACTATTGCAACTGAATTAGTGAGTTTCCCTCAAATTGATAGAATAATATGTCAAAATATATCAAATTTTCAGAAATAAATTTAAATATTAAAATTAAAGTTAAAAATAAAATTCGTCTTTAATTTTTGAAATTCCTTTTGTCATTCTTGATGAAATGTTTTTATTTAATGTACCTGAAAAGTTTACATTTTACTGCTGCGTATAATCTCTAATAAATAATAGAAAATTTAAAAAAATAGAATGTAAAATAATATGTAATAATAATATATAATATACAATATAACATAATGTAAAATAATAAAATATAAAATCAGACTTCCATTAAGAATTTATCACGAGCGTGTCGATGAAAATTTATTTCGTCATAAATTTCATTATTCTTTACATACCTTTTTTTATCAAATAATTCTGCAAAATCGAATTGAATCACGGTCATGAAATATTCCAGCATATAATATCAGCGAGGTTCTAGCGATATCGAGCTAGCGAATAGATGAAATCAATTTTCAAATTAAATTCTTTCATTACCCGTGAAAACGGCTTTCATGGTGGTAAGGAACGACGAGCCAAAGTCAAGAGCCGAGGTGGTGTGAATTTCATTAAAAGTGGCCGAACAGCAAACGGTGCTGGCTGTGGCTGGGTCTATGCAAGCGGAGGGAGAGAACGAATGAATTTATAGTTTTTAATATTTGTTCGTTGTTCCGTTCCATCGTTGGAGAGGTTACGCTTGAATAGGAGAATAGTGACGAAGGGCATAAACAGCGTTATTTGCAATAAGCTATTATTCGACTTGCCGATTAAAGGCATCATTTTCTTATACATGTACACGAGCTTAGGCTTTCGATTATGTTCTGCTGGGCATAAACTTGAACATGCATAATACATACGCCATTGCACAGCTAATACGTGACAGTCTTTTAGGAACATTTTCTGAAAGATTATGCTAGGAGTATGAAACTTGTTTTAAATAGCTATCAAAAAACTAAACATTACACATTGTAATAGAATGAGAAATACTTAAGTTTGATCATATTATAACGTTTTAGAAAGTTTAGTAACTTCAACATCACTGCTCCATGTATTATTCATTTGTTGTACATTTCTGAGATTGTTTGGAAAATGTAAAGTTCTTCATATTTTTGAATACAAAAATAAGTAACGAGGGAAACCATATCGATTTGTATAAACGTATTGAACTTTATATAGATATAAAAATTCAATACTTTAAAAACACTTAATTCAAATAAATAATTAAATTAATTTACTATTAAATTTTCTTTCAAATTAATATTAAAAATAATTATCCAAAAATAAAAATTTTTTTCAATTCATTTATTCTTAATTACACTACATTTTGATTTAAAATATTATTTTATAAAATTTTTATTTATAAATTATAATAACAATACATAAATATAATTTAAGTATTTCTTATCGTGGATTATCAAATTAAACAATAAATTTCCCTAAAATAATTAAAAGACCACCATATTTCTTTATTTTAATGATTTAACATTTCCAGAGACAAGTTCTTTAATAATTTCTATAAAGAATGATATATATAAAAAATGTGTATAATACATATTAAGAAGAAAAAAATACCGATGACTTTGAAATATCATAGAAGAGTTTCTTTATCAGACTTTTAATCTTTATCAAATTTTTATGACACAACAAAATTAATAGAACAGTCAGAAACGATATTCATAATACGAAATAATTTACTAAAAGAAATGGAAATTAATCGACTGTACAAATGTTCAATTTCAATTCAATAGTTTCTCAGTACAAATTTAATTTATGCAATATAACAAATATTTTTTTAAAAACATTTGAAACGTATTGAAGCAGGATTAAAGATACTTTTTTGTTCTGCTAGAAAGAGACAAACGTGGAAAAGTGTCGTTTTTGTTGTGAACCCTTCAATTTAGAAGCCAAGCTATACCGAATAGAAGAAATAGAAATGAACGCGACATTCACTATTGCACAATGACTATTGACTGACAGTGATTTCACTGCATTGTTATTTTGAAATAGCTGTTCCACTCACGGTTAATCTATGGCATTTTGTCAAGAAAATAGGTCGAGGATACAACCTTGATCCGTTTCTACTAATTTATTTTGTAATGTTTAAGTTATTACATTAGGAAAATATTTTTGTAAAAAGAATTTTCAACATATGTTTGAAAAAATGTATACAAAATATTTTTAGAATTGGGTATTATAATGAACTTATATTTTTATTATTATATGTTATTTATTCCACAATATTTTTGTTTATATATGATTAAAATTTTATCGTTGAGTGTGTATTCGAATAATTATTTATTCTGAAGGAAATTATACTTTTATGTATAATTTGGGAGTAAGTAATCAATGATTTTTATACAATTCATTTATATGTATATGTATATAGTTATGTAGTATCTACAGTAGATTGATTTAATATACTGGTTCTTATAGTTATCTATAAAATGCTTTGTTTCTTTCAAAGAATTAAGGTCTGGCAAATGAGAGAAAAATAAATAGTGTGTCTCATACATCGTTTATAACAAACTGGAAAATGATTCTATGTGCAGAAACAAATCGAAAAATAGGATAAAATTTTCCAAGTTTCGTTTTGAAGAAAATTAAATTTATTAAATATACTTAAATTTAGATAATTTTGAACTGTTTAGAAATAAGTAAATTTAAATAAGTCAAAAGTGTAGAATACAACTTCACAGTCAAAACTTACAGTTGTTACAATTGTTACATTTTAAGAAAATTAATTTCAAAAATATATTAAAAACTACTTAATTACTAAGTCAATTATTTTCATAAGTCAACTAAACATATTCTTTAAACTCTGTTCTTTAAACTTTCAAACTCTATGAAATTTCAAACAGAAAAATTTTATTTTACAACATCAATTACTCATCTACTCTTGTATAGTCCAGAATTACCCAAATTCGATTAAATATTCAAACAATATTTTCTCAAAAAAAAAAAAAAAAAAAAAAAAGGAAAACGGAACTTTAAACAAAACAATTTTCTTTTTCTCTCATTGTCAGTTATCCATGTTGTGCTGGACAGCCTGTGACGAAGTAATGGACGTTTCATCGATAAAAAAAGTTTGTATTTTGCCGGCAACAGATTTTTCGAGCCAGCTAAAAGGTCTAGACGCGGGGATTTCAAAGCTGCGCGAGCACAGAGAAAATCAGCGGCAGTTTCCTGAGCGCACGAAAAGCGACACGCACACTGTCGTGCCAGTTAGTAGACGCACGTGTAGGGCCAGAGCAATTCCTGATATCGGTGGCTGTCGATCAATCGATGCGTGGGTTTCAATAATCCAGCGGATTGTTATCGGTCTCGTACATAAAACTCGGCCGGAATATCACACGACATTCCGATGATAACCGATCGAATTTTAATCGGGGACCTCGTCGAATTGGATAGCTGACGTGTGATCCTCTCGAAAATCCACGTAAAACGCGATATGCCAGAAATCAATCCCCGATGTGTCATCGTCGACTTTGGCCTTGCTCGTAGTAATATATAACGGTATATCGTTCTCTGTGCGCCGAATCGAGAAACTTTCAGCCAAAGTATATTGTGCAAGAGTTTCATTTTTTGCCTGTTTCTCCGCAATTTGTCACTATTATTTCTTCTATGTTTTTTTTAACCTTTACAGTCACAGATTTCACGACTTTTTGTAATGTATAAATATGTAAATATCGTTCTTTTGATAATTATTTCATTGCTAACACAATATTTTTGGACTCTACTCGAAAATATATAGACTATGAAAGCTCAAGGTGTATAGATTGCGGATTTTTGTACAAGTTTCTCCGCAGTTTGTCACTGTTATTTCTTCTATGTTTTTTTTAACCTTCACAGTCACAGATTTCACGACTTTTTGTAATGTATAAATATGTAAATATCGTTCTTTTGATAATTATTTCATTGCTAACACAATATTTTTGGACTCTACTCGAAAATATATAGACTATGAAAGCTCAAGGTGTATAGATTGCGGATTTTTGTACAAGTTTCTCCGCAGTTTGTCACTGTTATTTCTTCTATGTTTTTTTTAACCTTCACAGTCACAGATTTCACGACTTTTTGTAATGTATAAATATGTAAATATCGTTCTTTTGATAATTATTTCATTGCTAACACAATATTTTTGGACTCTACTCGAAAATATATAGACTATGAAAGCTTAAGGTGTATAGATTACGAATTTTTCTACAAATTCATATTTCTGAGAATATAATTAAGAAAGCGAAACCTTGAAAATTGTTCTGTTCTCTGTACTTTGAATCTCAAGTATATGTGTTGAGATTATTTTACTTCGATCTCAAGTACAAAAAGTGTCTTGTACAAGATAAATAAAAACGTGTAGATCGATTAACTGGCAATAGGCCGAGGCGATTTGAAAATTGTGATGCGGCGAAAACTCGGGTGCCAGAATTTCAGTTGTTTACGAAGTTCATTCGCGTTAGACGACCGAGACCGTTAGGCAATCCAATGACGAGTAATTAAAACTCATGTTACGCGGCTGAAGCGCACCGTGCTCGCTGAAAGCGTTTCTAAACTGGCCGGTTTCGAGTTTTGTGCCACCTATGACTTCTCAACCGGCAGCAAAATTGTTTTCGGTCAAACGAAGCATTTATAAGCCGTGAAAAGCCCGCTGTCGCATTCCGAATGCGACGATCTATTAAATTTTTATGAGCTCTTTGTCGGAAAGCGCATCTGACCTGCACGCTGAAAACTGTCGTTCAACCCCCTCGTTTTAAATTTGCACGGGCGGATTACGATGAAAAAAATATGAATTAGGAATCGAATAGTAAAGTTTTCGCTTTCGTCCTCAAATTCTCCGTCTTCTATGATTTTACGCGACAGAAAGAGCAGACAATATCGCCTGTTATACACATGATCAGATATATATATTCGATCATCATAATTATATTAATCTGTAATGTATTATTGTAATTTCTAGCAATTCTCAAAGCTATGTATAACTTTAAATAAATAAATAAATAACAAAAATAAGACGTCCTCAGTATGGACACAATAACTGTGAAAAGTACTTTGTAGTTTCGTGATTAAAATTATTTATTAATTCTACCCACTTTTTTCCTTCTCGTCGGGGCTTGATGATATACAATTTTTATATTAATATAGAAATAATACGAATTTTGTCATACAAAAATAGACAACAGAGACGCTGAAGGAAAAAGAAGACAGAAAGGAGATACAAGGATGGCGTATTCAGCTCGGTTCGTAATGAACTTGTGAATATTTAGTAATTGCCCTTGATGAGTCTCTGGTACGACAATAGCTATAGGTGTCCACAAAATTCGAAAGCAAAACCAATATCAGTGAACCACCTGTGCTCGGCTTTAGTACATGTGCCAGTTGGTCTTGGTCGTGTTGATAATTTGATTTCCTCGGGGACACCGGGGAATGACCAGCTACTACATCACAGTCTTATCTCTGCCTTCCTATTCTGTTCAACAACGGAAAGATTTTCGTTGATTCATCGTTATTACCGAGTTTCATCTCTCTGCGATACAATTTCATTAAATATTTTTCAAAAAATATTTTTGGGAGATTTTAGTATAGAGAGTATATAAAATATTTAGTATATATATCAAATAATAGTATATATTTATTATATAGAGTATATAGTATATAGAGTATATAATAGTAAAATAATAATATATATTTATTATATTATATTTATTTATATAGTATATAATAGTAAAATAATAATATATATTTATTAAATAATAGTATATGTTTAGTATATAGAGTATATAGAATATTTAGTATATATATCAAATAATAGTATATATTTCTGGGAGATTTATTATCTAATGATATTATCTAATGATAGTATATATCAAACAATTTTTCGGTGTTTAGTAATATACAATATAATATTGCAACAGAGTGTTATATATATTTATATGTTATAAATATTTCGGTCAAAATTAAAAATCTCTTCTATCCCGTTAATTTTTGATTGACACACTAAACGACGAATTCAATAATATTTTAGAAACATATTGTCACATAACATTTAAACTTGAAAATTTGCACCTTCTCGAAAATTGATTTCTTCGAAAACTAATGAAGTGCCTTCATATTCAACGCATTAAACTCGACAAAGAATCACCTAGTACATATTAATACCTTCAGAAGGGAAGAAGTTGAAATTTTTTTGAACAGCGTTGTTAATCTCGTTAATTATTTCGCTTGGAGAATGCAACTTCAACTAGAGAAATTAGTACCACAGGGAGGAAGAGGAGCGATTAAAAGACGATAATTCAGTCGTATGAGAATTACCAGCCACGTAATAAATGTACAAGTCTAAGGAGACATGCAACAAAGCAGCAATCTCTACGGGCAAGCCAAACCTGAGCTTGCCTCGTGCAAACGGAGGGCCTTTGCGTTCTTTGCACGCCATCTGAGCGTTTTATAATCGGTATTCTTTCCTTTCTCCCTTGTTCCCTTCTCTTTCTTCTTTTTCTTTCTTTCTTTCTTTCTTTCTTTCTTTATTCTTTTTCTCCTTGCCGCGTTCTGCTGGCGCGCTTTCTTCGTTGGAAAAATGTCTGGCTATTAATTCGATCTCACCTCCTGCCGCGACTAGCAGCTTGACAGAACGTACCACCTAGCAAGACAGACAGCATAAATTAACCACCCGATCGTGCCTTTCGAATTCCCTTTGTTATATACAACGGACAAAGCAAGAAGGGAAGAGAGAAAATAAAACGAGGTGAAGAAACAAGAGGAGAACGAGAACGGGAACTTCCAAGGATTTAAAGGAAACAACTAGAGGCAACAACTTGAAGTTGTGGCAATGGGTTTAAACGTAGCCGGCCTCGATCGTGAAACATTTTTCATGTCGTTGAATGTAAATACGAATGGAATAACGAGGAAGCTCCGTCACGAACAGAAGTAACATTATGCCAACTGTATTGATGTATAATTGAAAAGTGTAACGTTGGAGATTTCAGGCCCGGAAAGATGTTAATCGATGGTGTTCGCGATTGTTACATTCGAGCCTTCTGTGTTTAAACTAATTGTATGATTAGATTGCTCTTTTTTCTATGAAAGGTCATTTATTATATTTTGAAATTGTATATTGCATATTATTTCAATCGTTTGAAAGTTTAATAAAATTAATATACAATTTATGATCAGAAATGTAAATGGAAAACATACTTTATTAGTAATTACTATTATAAAATAAAATCTTAATGCTTTATCCAATATCGTATTTTGAATATTAAGTATCATTTCAACATGTCAATATATGAATGGTTATCTTGAACTATTCCTTGATTAAGCATACGATTTTCTTGTGTCATCACATTTTGAAACATCTTTATCAACGATGACAAAAGACAGATTTCTTTAATACAATATTTTAAATAATAAAAAATTATCAGCACAGTTATCACTAATGTGAATGAAACTTTTTCAACCATTAAAACTTTGCACATAAACTATTAACGATAAATCAATAATCTTTAATTGTCAAATATGTAATTTTTCTTGAAACATGTAAATTGTAAAATCGACGAACGAAACTGATGATGAATTTTATTTTCATTAAGAGTAATTATGTATTTGATGTTCGGAAGAAAAAGGAAGAGTAAACTATAAATTTTCATACACTTATAGGAAATTTAAAATTACAAACATGTATAGGATATGTAATGTATAAAAAATATACAGAACACCTAAAATATGATAATCTTCATATCTAAAATATGATAACACCTGTATAAAAAATATACCTAAAAATATACAGAACACCTAAAAATATGATAATCTAATATCTAGTGAGTGAAACAAATCTCTCTTTAGGTTCTATTTCTTTCGCTGTCCTTGTGAAAATTTCAATCTGCTTATCATATAAAACAACTCTAAATAAAATCTATTAACCACTCTAAATAAAATCTATTATATTCCTGTAGTAAAGTTAGGAAATTTAATCTATTTTTCTCATCAGATCTAAATTAAAATAGAATATACAAACCACATACTCCAGTTACAATTAACAAATTCAATCTATCAATTATATCAAATCTAAATTTGATAATCGTAACATAAAGTCTTAATGGTAAAGTCAAGAAACATTCAACAATTCAAATCGACCGATCTAGCTTCTCAACAGCTCTTCTATTGAACATTTCAATCAACGACCAATTGAACTCGTACATGTCGTAGCACATAGTCTGAAATACATAATCGAAACATTATTTTTCAAAGTTCATAACGAAAACGCTCAAACGCAGAATAGCTTCCATTAACATTCCCCGTGGCACGCTTCAAGGCTGGATTCATTTCGTGCAAGTAACGGCGACAAGCGCGGGAAATCTACGAAAACGGTAAAGTAATAGTGGGAAACTGTAGAGACGATGAGAGAGGAAGAGAGAGAGAGAGAGAGAAAAGAAAGAAAGAAAAAAAGGAGCTGTTTCGAGGTAAAGGAGTGTGTACGAAGCCGGTAACCGGTAGCTGACTCGTACCGATAAGAAGTCTCGATCCGTTCGAGCCGCTTCGTTCTCTCTCTCTCTCTCTCTCTCTCTCTCTCTCTCTTTCTCGCTCCTCTCTGGCCGGTCTGGTTCTCCTTTTTACATCGAGAATACGACATTAACTGACGGACGAGAACGCGGCGAGGCGAGCTCGATGCACGCGGGGAACGCGACAAACTCCCGTTCTGGCTGTATTGAGCGCCAAACGAAATAGGGAATTTAAGTGTCGCCGTCTCTGATGAGATCTCTCTTTTCTCTAGCTTCGTCTCTCCTTTTCACCGTTGCCCACTTGCCCGGGGATATCCCGGTACACCATCTTGCTCGTTCCTCCCCGATTTCGTTTCAACGCCGTCTTTCGTTCGCCGTCCTCCTCCTGTTTTGCACACGACACACCGGCCAATCCTCCGGAGAATTCGAAAGTCCTCTTGTAAGCCCCCTTTTCATCTGTTCCTCATCGTCTTCCGGCACCGGATCGCGTCTTCATCTTCCTTCGTCGCTCGTTCCCTCGCCCGGTTTTCCATCGATCGCCGCCGATAATGTCGAATCGAGAGCCGTTCGTTCGCCTGGCCGCGGAAACTGGCTCGACTTATTCATGAAAGGACGAACGAGTTGACGATAGATGCCGTCGAAGAGATTGAATTGTAAAGTCTCCGGTCGTCCGCGCGAATAAACGAGCAGCTCGCTGCTCGACTTGGAAACGTTCGCGCCGCGTCGCTGTACGACGGCTCGTACTATGATTAATAGCTGCGACTGAAAGGAAGAGAGAGACCTCTGGCCGCGAAACTGATTTATGCGAATGTTCGCCAACGAGTTTGTAAGTTCAAACGGGGGGAAAAAAAAAAAAAAAAAAGAAGGAAGAAACTGGGCCAATTGTTAGTGAATGGAAAATGTGTGTCACAGGGAGAAACGTTCGAAATAGTTTTAAATGGCTTCCATTTAAAGAGTTAGGAGGAAGAACGAGGAATGTTACGAAATATAATGGTATATTAAATATATAAAAAATATGAAATAAAATATAATATATGTAATATAATATATTAAATATATAAAAAATATGAAATAAAATATAATATATGTAATATAATATATTAAATATATAAAAAATATGAAATAAAATATAATATATGTAATATAATATATTAAATATATAAAAAATATGAAATAAAATATAATATATGTAATATAATATATTAAATATATACAAAATTATTATATTAAATATATTATAAATATATTATAAAAAATATATAATATATAAAATAAATATATTAAATATGTAAAAAATGTATAATATATGAAATAAATATATTAAATATATAAAAAATATGTAATAAAATGAAATATAATATATAATATATAAAAATATGTAATAAAATAAAATATAATATATAATATATAAAAATATAGAATATAGAATATATAAAAATAGAATAAATATATTTATTGTTTCCAAGGGAAAAGGAGAAACTCACGATTCGGTGGAAAGTACAGGTAGAGCAGAAAATACACTCGGTGCCTGAATATACAAGATGTTAAGGAAATAGACGGCCAAACTTTGGTACCGTATTCCACTGTTTCTTCTATAAATATAGGTTCATAACTCTTCCTTTCTGAGATATAGACTTTTGCAGTCAGTCAGCTGCCACATTTGTTTTAATTGGTCTGTTAATTCAACAGTAAGTTACATATATCGCGGCCATGATCTCTAAAATTTCGTACTTTTCAACTTTTTCCAGAATACATGATAATTTGATGAAACAAACGTTCGTTTTATTTTGATACGCCACTGTTGAGAGAATCAAATTTTAACACTCCAACAAACTGAAACTGTTTTATACTGACACAAAAGATGATTCAATGAATTTAATTCTATTGTGTTATATAATAAAATTTATATTCTGGTTCGAAAAGAGAATAATAAATCTTTTCGTCGCGAGTTGAGAGAGGAATATCGCGAAATGTGTTTGCTGAGAAAATTTGAAGATTTCGAATACGTTCTACTCGAGCGTTTTAGTCCAATCAACAAACATAGTTAAATTACAACGAAACGAAATTGAAATTCTAATTGAATTCAAAAATTATTCACACACTTTTGTGCGGCAACGTACGTCTTTCATCTAACATTAAGTATTTCATCCAAATGCTAGGAAAATAACAGATGGAAAATAATGAAAAAAAAAAAAAGATGGAAAACAAAATAAAACGCAAATATTACAATGTTGTAAAAAAGAGTTCTCGCAAATAATATAATACAATGTTATAGAAGAATTTTTACTTGTTTGCAGGTGTATATCGTATACATATATTCTATGAGTAACTTACAATTTGAAACAAGTACGCAACGATAGTCACGATTTTGAAAACAAAACAAAAAAACGATTACGAGATTTTTCCTTTCATTTTTATAGATTCGTTAATACAAATATAAACAAAGGAAATAGTAGATTATTTAGCACCCAGGATCTCTTATGCAGTTCACATTAATTGCAAAATCGCAAGCCTGGACAGTTTGATTGAACTGAAGGCCGTCAGGGCATTCCATGGGAATTGGCGGATCGGTGAGACAAACGAAGTAAGTAGTGCAGCTGCATGGATGACGAACCAAAAGGTGATCCTTGTCTGCATGGGAGCAGTCTGGTCGTGGAGCTTGCACGTCGATTACGTTGCAGTTTGTGTAGATGAAAATGGCGGCAAATAACAAGAATACCACGGCTGAAAAAAATAAAACGCAGATTCGTCAAAATTATCTTCTTTATCAAATTCAATTCGTAATTTAAATTTATTTCATGAATAAACTAGCAGAAATGTAAGGCATCCTCGTTAAGGATTTCGTTCAACATTTCATTTGTAATTCTGTTGGTTATTCATGTTACTAAATTTTATTCTTATATTTTATATTTACTTAAATTCCATTTATATTATGTATCTATTTATATTACTAAATTTTATTCTTACATTTTGTAATTCTATATCTATTTGTATTAACTAGGTTCTATTTTTATATTTTTATATTCTGTGACTCTATTTACTATGTATTTACGTTACTAAATTTTAAATTTTACAGAACTAGTTAAAGGATGTTTCGAGGAATAGCTGAAACTAGGAACTTTTCAAAAAATTAGAATATTTATTTAACAGTGTCTGTTATAATAAGTAATAGCTTGGACAGATTAAATGACAAAACTATTTGAGCTACTGAAACTATCACGTGTCTGCGAATATTTGTAGAAATCGAAAGTTTTAATTTTTGCACGAGTAAACAATGATTTGCAATTATGTAGCAAGAATATATAATGTATCATACGTTTGCTTTCATATAAACACTATAATAACATATTTTGGAGAAAGTACGTATGAGAAGCGAAAGTTCACAAACATAATTGAATATCTTATCATTTGTAACATGCAATTAATCACAATGACAAAATAATAAAAATAAAATATAGCGTAATATCATGTGAATCAAAATGAACGATATAATTGCTCTATATTGGCCCAATTAAAAAAATAAATGAATAAGAATAATAACGAAGATGTTACTATTAAATCAATAATTATAGATATATTTATAGTTTCATTTTAATTTACATTTTTCCCTATTGTTTATCGTTTTCAAACAAATGATGTAAGTTCTTTAAGATATAAAGTAAAAATAGAAATAACAGGACATAAAATGAGAACAACTGAAAGAATTCTTCTATGAATCCCAGAATCATAGTAAAAGTCAATGTCGTAATAATAATTTAGTTAAAATCTATTTATAAATTATGATTAATTAAGGATTTAGTTTTACTATGTAATCATTTTATGAAAACATATTATGAAAACATATTTACACGCACGACCTAAAAAATTTATTTCTCCTTAAGAATTGAATATTTTAATTCCTATATCATCACTAACACTAGACTCGAATATAACATATTCATAGCTAGTTACTGAAGCAATTAGCTTACCTTTCATTTTGCGTTTAAGAAAGGAGAACAGAATATGTATCCAAACTCTGTATCACCGTAGACACAAATTGCTTAGACAGATTTCAGATTTGCTTTATATACTCTATTATCATTATCTATATACATATATATATTGGCGGTATTCGGCTATTTCGTCAGATTTCGTTATCAGTCAAATCATACGATAAATACTATTAATGTACGTAAGTAAGTTACTGAGTTGCCAGATTAAAGATAACTGATAGATTTGCGATTATTTTTTTTTTATTGTTGTAAAGAAATCTGAAAAATTAGTCCGAATATCTATATGTGTTGGGAGAAAAAAATAAGAAACCTGAATTGTGGAAAGATACAGGACTTGATGGGTTTAATTACATCAGTGATAATACAAAATTATATCTTAGTTGAGTATTAAGAAATGAACAGAACAGTCACTTATTATACACTGAAAATTTTTTATTTATTTTCATTTGATAGCTTATATATGTACATATATGTATATAGTATAATACAAATGATATATTTATTAGAATAATATTAGAATAATTTTTCATATAACATAGAAATGATTGTACTATATACACGATTGTTAACGATAGAAATAGTGACGCATACGACGCATCAATCGCAATAGACTATCATGTATAAGTATGATATTTGAATAGTTTCAAATTCAGTTCGCAAATATGTCGTTTAATATCTTTTAATTATAACATACATAGTTAATAGAATAGCTAACCTATATCTATCAATAGGTATAAATAAAGGAGGGAAAAAACTGCAGATACGTAAGTTAAATGATTTTATATACATATGTCCGTTTAGAATTTAAATATTAAAAGGATTGAAATATGTTTTTCACATTCGAAAAGTTCGTGTAAATTTTATGTGTCAGCTATCTATTGGAAACGAATATGGAACTTGAGTGATGCAAATATACTTTTCGTTTCAGATTAAATTTAGTATTTAATCTCATTGTTATAGAAAGATGTATATAAACGGTATTAATCCTAAAAAAAGTATTCATTAATCGTAAATATGGGGACGAAACAAAAATATTAGAACATATAAAAACATTGTCTTCAATATAAATTTAATTGCTTATTGGGAACAGTTTATTCAAAACTATTTCAGTCTATAATATGTTAGTCACTTAAGGAGGGAAAATAATTTTTGTTGGCTCATTCGTTCGATGGGAAATTTTTTCTTTTTTATTTTCGAAAGTAGAAGTATACAAAATCACATAAAAAAATGTTTATCTGACTGTAACGATGATTCACGATTAATAGAAATCATTACATGATTGAAACGAAAGTAAATATTTCAGAGTGAAAACGTCGAAAAAGTTGTCACAAGAAAATGTGTAATAGTTATATGTACGAATTATAGAGTCGATGTGAGATCAGCAAGAGCAAGCAACGGATCGTGAGAGAGATAGTGAGAGAGAGTGAAAGAGAAAGAACTTTGCTTGACATTCGGACAATGCCGGTGTGGTGCTGTCGCGTTCGGTTCCTGGTTATGGCGGGTGCACAATGCCTATTGTCGGGCAACCCACCATATAAACGTGTGTGCCGACGCTTCCACAGAACGGACTGCTTCGGGTTTCTCATTTCGTCTCTCTGTTTCTCCTTAACGGCACGCACGTAGCCTCTTCCCTTTTACACCCTCGTATGTGCCATACCAGGTTTGCGTAACTCGTGGCTTTTGGCAAGGGCAATAAGATCCGAAAAAGGGACCGATATTGATTTGCTTTTTTTTTTTTCTCCTTTTCTCGAAAGAAAAATCACGAAGAGTCTGACGAACGAAAGGACATCCTGAATATTGGAGAAGATGAAACGCGAATTTGTTATACATCGTTCGTACGAGAGAGAAACTTCGCAAATATCTTAAAGAGGAATTTCAATGCATTTTCGATCGATGATGTTTGTTGCATTCAATTAATCCAAATCTACGTACAATGTATTGAATTGCTGTGCGCGAAATGGCTTCAGGACGCTTACTCCCAATTAGTAGATTGCAAAATTTGGGAGAATTGTACTTTTAGGAATACAATAAAAAAATAGAACTTTGATAGAAAGTTATTTGATGTATCAAATATTATTGAAACTATGTTTTGGATATATTGGCAATCTTGCACTTTTGCGATTTCTTATAAATGTATAAAAATTCACAGTTCGAAAGAGCTACTGAATAATTCGATTAAATGGAAGACACATATTTCATTATTTTATACAAACATTTATATAAATTTTTTACATAGTTCCTCGATAATATTTGTCGTATGTATGTACTGAACGTATTAGCTAATAGTAGTAGAAATATCGATTTAGATTTGGTAATCTTAATCTATCTTTTATCAACGATAGTAGTTTATGAAGGTTATCTGTTCCAAATCCTACCGCTCGTGCTAATACAGTTGTTATCAATGTTATTTATTTTATATTCGGTAAGTTTTTCACAAGCAACAGTAGTTCATGCTGCCCATGAACAATTACAAGGATAGCGGAACACACGTGTAAGAAAATGTAATATAATTGTATCGAATATAATTTTAGATGATAATCGATTGTTTGCTATGCTTTTTTGGAAGTAATCGAAATCTTCCAAATTACCTGTTATTTTATTATAATCTTAAATGTTTTGCTGTAATCTTAAATAAACAGATGGTAAATGTAATATTTGATATTTTTATCAAACTGACATACGTTGAGTATAGGAAAAATAATGAATATATGTATTATTGATATTTTCAAACAAAATTCAAAAATTCAACAAACTAAATAAAAGTTAGAAATCAATTGAATAAAATTATTAAACTATTAAGAAGCGCGACATTTGATTTTTATTAAAAGTTTATATTGTGTACTATTTATATTATTTATTCAATATTTATTGAATTGGATAATGTTTTATGGACTTGCGTATAAATTTTCATTGGCTCGTAAAACATAATAATGGATTATATTATCAATCTTATTTCAGTTCACTTCCAAGAAATCAAATTTCGGATCAAATACTTAGAAATTTAAGAAACAACGGAAGTAACATATAAAGAAACTTAAGATAACGGTAATATCGATAAGATGACATTGTATGAAAATTTCGCTTATATCACGTAGCACACTTTAGATAAGATTAATGATATTTTTCAGATTCGATTCATATTTCGAACAAATTTTGTTAGTTTGTAAGTTTGTGCATAGCATATGAAACTGACGTGCTGTGGAACTTGCGTTTCTAAAATGAAAACGTAATCTTAAATTTCTTAGATGTAAAATGTTAAGAATCTTAAATGGTTAATTTTTTAACCGCTAAATTACATAAACTTTTTGACGTAAATAACTGCTAAAAATTGCATTTTGTACTCCGTTCGACCCTCTTTTCTTGAAAGCTACATATGCTTCAGAATGAAAAGGGAAATTTTCGTCGCTGTGTACATAATTTTCAACAAATTGCCCTTTATTTTTGACATCAGTGATCATTAATCACGGGTTATTTGTGCCGTCTGTTGCACACTTCAACTTCTTTATAATTTGACATAATTTGTTTTAATAACAAGACTACTTGCCTCGCACTAATAATTAAAATTTCGTAGAAAAAAAGTAAATGCTGTATTCGCTACGTATATTTACTACAGTTTAATTTTACTGCAAGTTAAATATTAAATGCATTATTTCGATACATTTCGAAACAAATTTTATTGCATTTCTATGACTTAGGTCGTCACGTTCAATACTCGCTTCAGTCGAAATTATTTGCCAGCTAGTAATATGATGACAACGGAAGAAACCTATAGTATGATGGTCAAAGAAATCCGACGAAAGAGGGAAATAAAGGATGCAAAAAAGGGAAGAAAGTGGCAAGTTTCTTTCGGCCGATCTCTGTACCATTTGAAATTCGAATTTAATCACACTTTATTGTTCGGAAGCACGCGAGGAATTCTTGATCGCGGGGAAATCTTGGCGTACTCTCCGCGTTTCGTCTGCCCGTAACGAGATGCACGAAGTAACAAGGAAAGAATTTGGTTCGTTACCAGCCGCGGATCGATGAACCGAATCTGACCCCCAATTACTTTCACTCCGTTCTCGTTTATCGTCGTGTCCATAATTTCAATTCAATCATTTGCAAATGTCGATCTCTTTCCACTGTTAGAGCAGATTGTTCGCAACGACGCGGAAATTGGACTCGCTTCGGGAAACAAGACGCTCCGACTCTTTTGTTCGAAACGCCGCTTGATCGTTGAAGAAGTCTTTTATCGGATCTTGCGAGAACGTGCGGGATTCTAGGAGTGAAAATTGTCGAAGAGGAGAATTTGGAGATTCACTTGCTCGTAATTTCTAAATTATAGAGTAATCCAGTGACTGAACTTTGTTCGTATGAAAAATTAACAGTTATTCTATCTTCACATTGAAATTTACATACATATATGTATAGTGGTTTCAATACAAACTCACAGATAGATTTCCTATATTCGATACTTCTTGTGATGTTTCACATAAGTTTTGTTGTTCATTGACATTTACAATTTGTATTTTAAGATACTCTTGGTGATCCTATAATAAATTTATTTTTATGTTTCTCTAATGAAAAATACTGCATGAATTTCTACGAATCTACATTAGAGATATTCATGCATTGGTCGAGAGATAACGATGATCATAACTGATAATAAGAAATTCGAAATCACCAAGGTGAGAATATTGAAAAAAATCACGTCATGAAAGAATAAAAGAATAAGTGAAGAGTCAATAAAAGCTAAACGAACCAGAATTTCTCAAAAGAAAATTGTATTCAGTGCTTGTTATGCTAAAATTTTATTACGTTCAAGAATGTACGATATTTAGTCAAACAACAATAATACTTACAATAATACCATTAAATAACAATACGTTATTTAAAATAATAATTTTGTAGTTTAACTATTCAGCCACTAAATAAACCCCCTAATATAATTTAATAGTTTTCTATGTAGATTCTATTCTTTGAATTATATTCCTAAAAATTAGATAAATATTTACAGTCTAATCATCATAAATAAATTGCATGGATAAATAATTCTTTTTAACACGTATTAATTGAAAGTAGAATTTTATAGTGCTTTCGATTTTATTTGATACTAATTGATGGCCGAGATTGCCAGTGCTTAATTTCAAATTACAAATATTATCAGTTAAGATATATTTTCAATTAGCTATTTAATCATTTATAAAAACATCGTGATTCATAATTTTTCTGCAGTTAATATCTTTGTTCTTATTTTGAATTTTGGAATTACGTAAAAATATAAAATAATATTCGTATTATTGAATAAAGAAAATATTGTGTTCCATTAATATAAAATTATAGAGAATATTCAATAATTTTTTCAATATTTCGAATATTTTAGTATAAATAAAATACTTGTTTTTCAATATTTGTTTCTTATCAAAAATTATTGTTTTAGCTTTTAAGATATATAATTAAACAAAGTGTGTATATTTTCGTACTTTTCTCGTTCGTGCTTTATCCTTGAATATAATAGTTTATTAACATAATTAATATTCTACGACAAAATTTGTCTCATCTAAAATATAATTTATTTTATGTTATTTTTATTTTAACGCAGTTGTTTATTTTTAAATTAATTAATTTTACATTTTAATGATCATTATAATAGTTTTTAACATTTGCAACATTTCATTTAGTATATTATTCTCTTCCGTAAATATGTTTTAATATAACAACTATAAAAAAAAAAATTCCAAATATTTCTTCATTATTATACCACTTAGATTCTACAATAATATTCAGAAATTTTAAGAATCTGAAATATTTATAATACCGTGATAAATTGTATGATCCTTAATTGTTCCCTCTATATTTACAAAAATAGAAAAAGTTAAAATTTCATTGTAATTCGAGTATTCGATTAAAAAAACACACTCGATGCTTGCATATCAGTTACTCAATTACAGGAAAATAGTCACAGATCTCGCAAATAAGTTTGCAACTCGCGAAGCGAACAACTTCACGATAAGACAAGAGAAGCTAAACGCATTCTGCCATAATTTAACGCCAATTTCCACGAATGAAAGGAAACTGACCGACGACGCTGACGGCCGGTGGACAACGACAGAGGCGGCGTACGGATTCGTCGAAACATTTCGGTGTGCAACGTTAACGTTAATATCACGATTTTCCCATCGGTGTTCGCCGATTCGTATCGGCAAAGGGAACGAGTAGAAAAGCGTGGCAGCCACCGCTCGCCATATTGGCGTACACGCCGCCTGCGTTTTACGGCCGTATTCAGCGATTTTGCATATCGAACACTTGGCCCCTATACGCGTGCGGCTGTGTGTGTGTGTGCGTGTGCGTGAATTGCGGAACACGGAACAGCGAGGAGTAAAAAAAGAGATCGAGTGTGAGGATCGCGAAGAAGATGAACGAACCGAGCCGTATAGAGGGAGAAGTAGTAAGTGGAGTTGAAGAAGGACACGGAGCGTCGTTGTCCTTTCTGGAGCAGCGGTGGCGGAACTGCTGCAAGCCCATTCACCTTTTCCACACCGATTCACGTATATACGGCAATCGCAGACCTCCTTGAGAGCTCAATTTATCGCGAAACGGCCTCCGTCGCCGGTACAAAGTGAGCCGGCGCGCATGGAAACGTGGCCCAGGCCTCCCTTCCCGCTAAACTGTCATAATTGAATAACCAGTGAGATAAGCGAGAGTCGCTTTGACCGTCGTTGCTTTCCCTCCGTAACTCGCCGGCCCGGCTTCATACGGGCCGATCCATTTAACCCTTGAGTGTCTCGAGTCCACTTGATACGCGATCCTCACTCTCCCCTCCCCCATTGTGTTCCCAGGCCCCTGTGTTCGCTTTCATTTCCGCGAATCACCCGGTTAATCAATTTGCAACGTTCCCTCCCACGTTTAACGTTGCCTCGACAGATCGGCTCTCTTTTTTTCCCTCCCCCCAACTTTCCATCCCTCTTCGACAGTTCTAGCCCATGCTCCGCTGATCGAGTTCGGTTCCGTTAACGAGCGTATCTTTGAGCGATTCGGGGGGATAGTTGAAGAGTTCGCAACGAGATTAGCGTCGTCGTGTATGCTTTGTTCTTCGAGATAGCGTATCGATGTGTTTTTTTTCCGCTTTTTTTTTTTTTTTTTTTTATTTCAAGCCGATGCTGCTTTTTCTGTCGACTAACAGACCATCGAGCAGCCGAAATTGACGGGCATGCTCCATGCCAAATGGACTGATCTGTTTGTTCCCGATAGAAGAGTTTTGCTGTGACATAGGTGGTTGGTATTAGAGTTTGGTTTGACATCTGTGGATCATTAAGGATTTATTGTTGAAATGAGTCATGATTGAGAAAGAAAAGTTCGTTGTACAGACAGTGTCTTCAGCTGATTATAATATAATTGATAAAATATTTCTCGTCTGAATCAAATTTGGAAACTTGTAAAGTTGGCAAATGAAAAGCTGAATTTAATCATGGTTATTATAACAATTATGATATAATTAATAAAGTGATTCAACACAAATATAGAAATAATTTTTGCACATGGTGCTTTTTGAAAGAATCAAAACTAAAAATTAATTGCTAGTATAAGTGAATCATTATTATGAATATGGTTGATTCCTTTTCAAACGTAAATCTTTGGTTAATTACTCGAAAATATATGGAATACACAAATGTGCCAAAATAATTTTAAATTAAACAGATTCAAAACTTTTTTTCTTTTTTTTTTTTTTTTGAATACGTAGTTTCAAATAAAAATATTTGATCATGCCCAAAGTGGAATAACTTACTGTTAATTTCTCATTTGTATTACATATTTATGTAAGAAGAGATATTGATAAGAGTCCGACAATTTTTCTTGTATTTAATAAATTTGATAAACTTTTAAAGTTGTTGTTTTCGAAAACGAAGTGTCGTGTGATAAAATTTTACCTTACATTCTCAACTTATTTTTTTTATATCTCTTGCATTTCTTTGTCGATTGTAGTTTAGATAGGAAAACATATATATCTGATCTTCTATTTCTGATAAAAGTAATGCAATACGTGCTTTTGAACTGCTTTAAATATAGAGAGTATGGTTTCAAGTTTCATATTGAGAAAGCTCTACTCTAAATGAAAACCTTAGTGATAGAAATCAAATTCAATTCCAGAAGTTTCCTCCTTTCTGAAAGAAGGACGAATCCTCTATATTTTCAACATTCGTATTTAATATGTAATTATAGTTAATATGTAAGTAATTAATATGAAATTATAAGAAAATTAAAAGAAACAAAATTTTAGAAAGCATTAAAGTTATAAAAAAATTCTTTTAACACAAGATATCCGTACCTTTGATGGATTTTGCTACTTCGACTAAACTTTTGAATATTCACAATATACTCAACGCTTTTCATTTACTACAGATTATTATTAATTCATAATTAAGAATTTAAATTTTTGTACAACAAATATAGTTTGATATAAAATAGAATTATAGTATAGACCTGCACGATATAAATATAATTATCATTGTGTCCTCGTTACTTCCATTCAAAGGTATAAAGGAGTCAAGAAGAGTCAGGAGAAAGAAAGATGAGGGAAAGGAAGGAGAGAAAGAGAGGAACAAGAAAACTGTGCAATCAAATCAATGTGTCTCAAGAGGAAAATTAGGGATCGCTTTGTCGTTCGATTAACCATTTTCTCTGATTTCCTGGATCGCTATTCTCTTTTTCATTCTTCGCCCCGCATTGTGGCAATTACGGGCAAGCTGGAAAGCAATGCAGTTAACCAAACAAAAGGCCGTTAAAGCCACCCTCGATATCTGCACCTCTGCTTCCTCTTCTCGTTTATTCCGTTCCAGTTTCTCCTTTCAGCACCGTCAGATATTTCGGTTGATTCTTGTTTTGTACCTTTCAGCAGAGAATGGTATCAGCAACCATTGTCCGTGATTACAGCGATTTAATGTAAAAGCCATAAAAAGACAATAAAATGATCCTTTGCGCATTCCACCTGTTATTAATGAAAAACTGCATATTCAGATGGTTCGCGCGTCTGTTAAACTTTGTTGTGTAACGTTTTCTAACGCTAAGATATATACACCGTCTGCTTTATTTCACTTTTGAACTACTGACGATTCGGGTATCTTTTATTGTTTATGGCATTTTGCTTGTAATGACTGACACTTATTTTTCAGAGAATATAAATTCTTTATTCATGTCTCGTTACAATATTAATGGAAGTTTAAAATGTTGTATGTAATATATACAATATGAACAATTCTGCTGAAAATTTTACAGCATCTTTTATTCCTTTTAGACGAAACAAAGTTTTTCGTATATATTATAATATTATAATTTACTCTTCATCTTAAAATATAATTAATTAAAATTTAAAAACATATAAAAAGATAATGTTGTAAGTAAAATAGCTCCAAACTTAACATGTTGTTATTACAATGCATTTATTCAAAAAATAACCAACATTTTGTTTAATATACGCTTTATTTTAAATTATAGTAGTGACTCTTGATCATAAACTGGATAAGTTCATGCGTGTTCAATTATCCGAACAATTCGATTTTCCGGATCATTTAATTGCTTCGGAGGAAGTAGTAATTTCGTTATCTATGACTAAAATAGTAACTTCCAAATAAAGTAGTAACGCGAAAATTTGTAATTTCGTTATCTATGACTTAACACTTTCACTAATATGCAGAACATTGCAAAATATTTTCCGTGCTGTGTCTTCGGACACATTGGAAATTGTAGAGAATATCTCTGTTATTCCAAGCACGATCGAAAATTTGGGTTGACCCTCCTGGGAGGTGAAACAATTCTTAGCTTTGCGGCAGGCAGAAACAGTAGTAGATAGTAAAAATATTTGACTATAGTACCGTAAGATCTCTTGGCGGTCATTTGATATTTATGAAGAATAGTGATTCACGAGACCTCGTACAAGTAGTACGAAGTACGTTTAGTACCGACGCATTGTAAACTACAAATGGAACAAATGGAAAATTTAGGTTATTATTTATTATTATTATTAATTATTATCATCATCATCATTATATAATTATTATATTGTAATAATAATTATTAAATTATAATTAATTAATTATTATTATTATTAATTATTATTGTCATCATCATTATATAATTATTAGATTATAATAATTATTATTAGGTTATAATTAATTATTATTATTATTAATTACTATTATGATTATCATTATATAATTATTATATTATAATAATTATTATTAGATTATAATTAATTATTATTATTATTAATTATTATTATCATCATCATAATATAATTAATATATTATCATAATTATTATTAGATTTTAATTAATTATTAGTATTATTATTAACATTATTATTATTAATTATTAAGTTATTTTCAAAATATACAATATTTAAATACCTAAAGTGCAGATATTATGTAAAAATGTACGAATTATCTAATGTATAGTACTATTAACAATATTTATAAGTAGAACAATTTTCTACCAATTTTTTAAAATTCTTCTTTATTGTTTTAATTACACCTGAGAAAATATTAATAAGTATTCATAATCGAATTACAATATATGTATGTATGTGAAGGTATAATATTTATAATATATCGCCACCGTACATATTTTATTCATTAATGAGATTTCGAACGTAAGATCGATCGGTAAAGCAAATATCGAATGGTGACATAATGTAGCTACGAGTATCTCAAACTATCTATACTGACGTTCAAGTTTTTATTGAATAATTAAAAACGTCAGTGGCAGATCTGCGCGCTCTTACGGTCTCGAGTAGGGGAGAGGTCCCTCTTGAAATTTGCATAGCTGCTTCAGCGATGGGAGTTTCGGTGAAATATGGAGTTTTATTATTTTCGAGATACTTCACCCCGTTAAACGGGCGAGGAGAACAGAGGTCCAGGAATAAGCATAAGAGAATGGTAGAAAGTGTGCCTATAACATCTACGGTTCGATCTTATCCCTGACATTTATGAACAATATTTCCATCTTTTCTATATAATTATTAATGTGAGAATGAATGAAGTTCATAATAGAAACAAATTTATGATAAAATTAATTTATTAGATGAAAAATTAAAGGAGTCACTCTGAATCGACCAAAAATAAGTATAGTTCTTCATAAATAATTATCATATTGAGGTACAATTAAAAATATAAAATCAAGTTGGAAAATTATTTATGTTATGTACTAAATGTTATATAAATCACCTACACTTTACTTTACTATGTATTGCGTAATTTTGTGCTTTAAAATTTCCTATAAATGCACATATCGTCTAATAATTACTAAACGAGAAGTTCAAATTTTTCGAAGCAAATAAACGTGACTCTTGTTAACTTATAATGGCAGAGTTATTCACCAGTTTGAAATTTTTAATCACGCCACCATCGCAAAGGCTAAAATAATTAGAAAATTCTAATTGATTTACAAACAGAAATAGAATATTTTCTAATATATAGCGATCACAATTATTTAATTGTTCATAAACATTTAGGAATTGAATTTCCATTGTTATTATTATAATAATTAAAATCTTTCTAAAAATTTTCACGCTATGTTTTAAATATGTAATACATTTCTTGGTCGACAATCAGTATTGTTGAAGATAATGTATTAATTACGACTAATTTTTAACAACGATTTTTAACCCTACTAATTTTTCTTTTTTCAATTTTATTATATCAGCAGAGTAGAATTCAGAGTTGTCATTTCTTTTAAATCAAAAATTGGTTTCCTTAAAATTTTTCACATGAGAGCAAATTAGGAAACCAGAAATATTAGTGTCTACCAATATACTAGATATTGGCTGACCAGTGCAGAAGATACTACTGGTAATGTGCCACTGGTGCAGACGATATAAAATAGGGACCAGATAAAACGACACGTCGACGACGTGACGTTTATCACACGTGTTCCATGTGTCGACATTGCGTTTTCAAACATACTTTATGTTCTGAAGAACGTAAAAAAAAAAAAAAAATAAAAAAATTGAAAAAATGTAAAAAGAAAAAGATTTAATGTTTATTTTTCTCAAAAATAATCTATAAAGAAAGTATTTCATTAACTAATTAAAAATTAAATTTTATAATTATGAATAGATGATTATGAAAAAATATAATGTATTAACCTTGCTTTGTGATCGATATTTCTTTTATAAAATAATAATATTAATCTTGCTGTTTCTTCGTAATTAACATTTTTTCTACCAAATTATATATTTTAACTCTCCACATATTGATAATAACACAGGAAATGATTTATAAATAGCATTGATCGGATCTCTATACCTAACGTTTATATATAAACGCTTGTGTATAATTATAAATACATTTGTATCTAAGGTTTTGAACTTAGCAAAAAATTGTATATATTAAATAAACATAAATATCCACAGTGATGTTTCGATAATCAAATAGGCATAAGACTCAACATATTTTTTTTTTTTACAGAAAATAGTTCTTGAATCGTAGCCTTACTTTAAAGAAATTGTCGACGATGATATATACAGTGACGTAATGTAGACATTCAAGACAACGGTGGCATTTCAGCAATGTCCACAACGAATGTAAGTAGGTATGTACGTTTAGAGAATGGCAGTGAAAAGAAGGAATACGTTGAAGGAGAGGCTACGTCACGTTCGCTATGAATATTTTATTTTGAGACGTCGACTGTTTGAAACCTTGACGCATATTCAACGTTTCGAGAGTTCAAGAAATACATTTATCAACTGCTAGTCTATAATACTATGAAAACATATTTAATAATAAATTAAATAAATTTAACAGCAGTAATACTATAAATCCTATGGAACTAAATATTTTATTTAATTCATAATGATTGTATTATTGTAAATTGTAATATTAAAAATTACTTAATGCTTATTATAAAATTGCTTATTATATAGTTTGACTTCAAACAAAGTAATTAAATATAATATAAAGGAAAACATACATTAAATGAACAAAGTAATTAAATATAATATAAAGGAAAACATACATTATGACAGAACATATGAAACAAAAGAAATATTTGAAAGTGTATAACATATATTATATCAATTTATGGTTTACATATATATATATATGAATACTACATCTCAGTTGAAGGAAAACAGATCATCTGAATCACTGTTATCTATTTATGTTTCCCTTAAAACTTAAAAACTTTACAAGAATAGAGAATCAAACCAAATCGTCCGAACCTGTAATTATCCATTGCAGAAAACGAAGCGAAATTTCTATCGAAATGGAACGTTGCTAAAAAATTCAATTACATATACAAGTTCAATATATGTACCGTTACACCGTTCCGGTGTCCCTTTAAAACGAGAAACCATGTCAATGTGATTTAACGTACGCAAACACGCGACGCGTTTAATACAACGTGTATACATACATACACACACATACACACATGCACATACACGCATACGAGCGCCAACACGATATAACACCCTCGAAAGGATCAACCGCTCCGTTGAAATTTCTTCGGCCTCTGAGCTCTGAATATTAAGGACGTCTCAGCGAGTGTCAACTCGCCGGTATTTACTCGATTTTCAAGGCCAGTTTGCGAATTACTCTCGCGTCTTGCCCTTCTCGGTCACTTGGCAAATTTCACCGTCGTCTCCGCTAATCATCGCCCGTGCACTCCAACAAAGTTTCAAAGAGAAATGAACTATTCATTGCGGTCGACCCTTACGGTGTGCACCGGTTTTCCCTCCTCTCTCTTTCTCTCTCTCTCTCTCTCTCTCTCTCTCGCCATCCGTTTCCTCCTCCTTTCTTCTGCAGAATCTCCAGCCCCCAACCTTTGTCGCTTTCCCTCTTTATCCTACGCTCGTTAATTCCGTCGTTTCGCCTTTCCCCCGCGTCTCGCCTAGCTCCGCCGCTGGTTCCTTTCCATATACTCAAGGGTATCGAAGAAGAGGGTAGCGTAACCAAGTTGGACTGAGTATCGTGGCTGTTGCTCCTATTACAGCATCCTTTCATAACACTAAATAATTCCATTTAATTACTCGTCCATTGGCCTGCGGCGCAGACCGGCGAATGGCCACGGGATATTATTTATCGCGCTTTCCAAGTCGTTGCAAAGAGCCAACGTGGCCCCGATCGCCACAAACACGACTCTTTCGCAGGCCGCTCTTCATCGCATCGCGCTCTGTAACCGTTTCGCTATTCTTCGCCCAGAGTGTTCGGGAGTTTAACGGGAGTCAAAAGCTTTTCTGTCCTTCGTTGATCACCTGCTCGCAGTTTCCGTTCCTTCGTTACCAATGTCCTTTGCAGCAAATGAGGTGATTACTGTGGATTAATATTGGAGACAGAGAACCACGTAATCTCACGTGTTCTTCGTTCGCAGAAATATGGGAACGTGCTGCTAATATGAATCTGAGTTTTATTTTTAGACTCTCAGCTTAGACTCTGACTTTATTTTTAGACTTTCATTGAAACCGCTGAAGATTTAGGTCACTCATAGTTCGCTAGTCAAAGCTACTGTTACATGAATATTGTACAAATATAAAGGCTCTTGATTTTCTAGTAAAAGATCTGCATTTTATTCTTTGTTGCTTTCTCTGAAAAAATTTCGGAAAAATACGAGACAAATTCAATTGAACTGCTAACTAAATGTAAATATTTGACAATATATTTCAGTTTCAGTCTGCAAACATCATGAGCCACGGTGAAGCAATTCAATTAGAAACGATTAAACGAATTTCGTTTTCGATGATTCGAATATCTGTCTGTTGCCCGGAGGAAAATTTTTTTCTGAATTTATTTTCGCCAGCGAAAATACACACGTTTCCGTCCGAGAGAGACCGCGCTGCCACGCTTTTATTCACGAAACTTCAGGTTGCAACATAGTTGCTTCGGAAATTGAATGTGGCATTTAATGTTTTGTCGAATACAAGATTGTTCTGTACATAGATCGCAGGATTTGTCAGACGTTTCATACATCAAACGGAAACGTGTATGCCACCCTGTAAAGCGCTTTGCTACACTTCATGACATGCAACAGTTAGTAACAGCGCGACTGTGACGTTCTTTGAGCGGTACATCAGGCATGGAACAAGGTCATGCAACACACAAAGTTCCATAGTTAGCGAATTTGACAGGTGAATCCCCCGTTGTTCCTGTTAGAAATGTATTTTGTTCGATGAAATTGAACTCTGCCTATCAAAAGTTTGCAAACTTTGAACGTGCGTTACGCGGCCCGTAATATTTGCAATTAGCTTGTAATTATATTTGTTGCAGCCACTATATCCATTACCCAATATCGGTAATTTATAATTGTAGTTTGAAATTCAAATTATTTTGCAATGTTGGAAATTGTTAGAATATGTTAAAGTTCATATTCGTTTCTTTCCTTCAAGTAAATTTGAAAGGTTACAAATGTATACGGAAATTAATATTTTGAACATGTTATTTAACAAGTGGCTAGAAGATATCCAAGTGGCTACAAGATAAATATTTTTTTAATCGGATGGCGATGAATCTTTTGTAGAAAATCGCACAATTCAGAGATAAATTGGATATTTTTGCAAATTTTAAACATCTTTCCTAATTTATAGATTTTGAACTTTATATTGTTCAGTGACAAAACGTATTTATTATTAAATTTTCTTGTAATCTTCAGAATGATTCCTTAACATTATTTTCTATTACTTATTTAATATTTAATATATTATAACAATAAAATATTGAATAAAATTATATTTTATTATATTTTATATTTAATTATATTTCATATCTAATATATTATAACAATCGAAGAAAGTACAGAAAGTAAATAGCATTAAAATAATAAATTAAAATATTCGACAATGTATAATACTCATTATATTGACAAAAATTTTGATCCGACTCGTTTGAACATTATCTATTATACTGTCTGAAGGTTTCGTTCTTCTAAAGTTTGAACACTAAACTTCTAGACACCTTGTACAATATTGAGATCTGGATTAAATATATTCGTAAAAGTATAGTCAGTTGATTCACATTGGCTTGCAAAATTAATTCCAAACACAACAATGATATTTAAAAGGCGCATCTAAAGAAAATATAAAATTTAATCGACACATTTCGAACATTTTGAACATTATAACAAAAAAGGATTTGAGCATTCTGAAACTCTCGCTTAAATTCAACATGTTTCTGCTCAAACTTTCGCAAAATATCCCACTCGTGAGCTTGTCCGCCAGATAACTGTCTCTTTGATCGAAACAGCAACGCAATTGGAATTTATTCGAGTCCGCGTAACGAAACTAAGGAAGCATTAAGGTACGGTCATTTCCGATACTTCGAAGCATGTTCCGCCGATACACACGATGTAACTGGAACTGTTTCAAGGGCGTCTACATGCGATGCACGATCGCTCGTAATGGCGAGGGGTTAGCTTGGAGAACGAGGCTTGGTTGCTGGAAACGAAAGACAAGAGGAACACAGAGTCGGGTTTGCAGAAATGCGGGCGCGGGGATCTTCGACGAACTAAGAGCAAGTTTCCACGAAGAGCCGCCGCGTACGTCGCTTAATCGGGCTTAGGCAAGCGAGCCCGGCTTCTATTTACATTAATTCCCAATAATCGGACAACAGCATCCGTCCTTAGTCGGGGCGAACCTTATGAAACGATCTCCTGAAATCGTTTAACCTCGTTGCACAGGCACTGTATCGCACGACGACGCACCTACGACCCGCTTTCGCACACCTGGAAGAGAGCTCATCGAGTTTCTCCATTTGCATCGTGGATGACCTATTTCCATAATGTCGCCTCGCTGGCGACGTACATGCCTGCCTCAAAATCCTTAGGGCAGAGATTACGCTTGCTTCAGAATTGGAAAAATTAAATATCAGACACTTTAGAGCAGTTGCAACACTTTGCGATTTGTAGTCATTTACGAAAATATTTTACAAACGTTTAAGATTTATTAGAATCTTCCATATCCAAATATTGTAACATTCGAACATTCTGTTGTTCAAATATATACTGTACTACTTGTAATAGTAGATGTCTCTCTATCAAATAATTTATTGTATTAATTGTATGTTTCGTGTTTCTCATAATTGCAAGAAAAATTTACTAAACAAGAGATGTCTACAAGATTTCATTGAAAAATAATGTTGATATGATACATAAAAGATTATGCATGTCTAACTTCGTGAGAAATATTTCATTTATGAGATATATATATAATAAATAATATCCTGTGCTAAAGAAAATTATTTATATAATTCAACATTGTTAAAATGATCTTTCTGTTAACCAAAAATTTCTTTTGTCAAACTTTTTTGTCTTTCTCTTTTTCTTTCAGTTGGGATATGAGTATGTCTATTATATAATATTTCACAGAAATCAAATAATACTTTACAAAGAATTGTAAAGAATTGTAATAAATAGCACTCTACGTAAAAATAGAAAAACTTTATCATCTACGATAATCATTAAGAGTGAAAAATATCCTAAAACTTTTGAGCAGGAATGTAAGTGTTCCTGGACCAGTTATAGCACGAACCATACCATCATTTACCGATGTTTCACTGAATTTTCGTCGTCATGCGTTCTACGTTAGGCCGAGATTAAGTTCGAGTCTTTCCATCGTCGAAACTTGGGACGCGTCGTTGCTTTTCATTATCCTTAAGAGTTGAAGCCAGAGTTCGTCGATTTATATAGCAAGTTACGCGTAAAGACAGGATTAACGTTTTCAGTGTACATATTCGTAGCAGATGCAGGATCCAATGTCGTTATAGCGACAAATACGAGTGATTTATCATCTCATTTTACCGCGTAAGATCCACGCTCTGTATGCCTATGATAATTTGGCGGTTTCTGCGGTTTGGGTTAGGTTTGAGAAACAATTTAGGCGAATACCAACCAGCTCTCACGTTGATGTTTTGCCTTTCGAGAATGCATGAGAAAATTTACCATATTGATAAATTGTCTTATTTATTGATTCGATGAAAAACATCGTGGTTCCTTTAATTGTAAAATATGTATTATAATAATAGAGTGTTAGGAAAATTTAATATGTGTATCAATATATGATATGATATATTTCAATACCGTCATTTTAAAGCTTGAACACTTAACATGATTCCATTGTAACGTCACAGAAAATTTGTTGTTAAAAGTTACAATTTAGAGTTGCATTACCTGCTTTTGGAATTTTTTAATTTATTTTAATTCTGTTACTAATATCTATTTACACATAAAATTCAACATTAAATAAAATACCATAAATATTTGTCACATAACGTAAATTACAACTATATCAAACTTCATCGATCAATACAAATGTATATGTGTCTTAAACAGTCAATTATTTCGTAGATTAAAATGTATATCAGTAATTTTTTTACTAAATAGTTCACAACAAATATCTTGTAGCTCTTATATAGATTATCGTTCAAAAACATAAAACATCCTATTTATTCTGGGATGAAAGATCTTTCGGTAGATAAGATTAAATAATTAAGGATATTTAATTATAACTTGTTTATACATCTATTAATTTCAAATGTGAAATTTTTTGATGCACAGTTTTAGATTGGTTTCAATCAATGTAATCATGACTGTCTCATTATAATATTAATTCTTTGAGCGTTTTGTCCATATTACAATCATAAAACATGATCCATAATAAAACTTATGATATATACACATCATGATATATTGAATAAATTTTCAAAGATTATATGCTTAAAAATGAATGCATATGCCTCTTATTCGCTATTATGAAACCTTTGGCAATTTTAAGCACTCAAAGGACGAACGAATTTTCAAAATGATTCATACAACGCACCAGTTACCATAAATGTTCGAATATTATCTCGACTCAATATATATATATATAACGTTTCATATCCTGCTAGAAGAAATATTTTCACACACGCTGATCAGGGCAATGGTCGGTCAGGCGATATCCTGATGAATGGGCAGAACCAAACCCGAATCAATATTCAATATTCCTTTGATCCAAGAGTTTAACTTCTTTGTTAGCTCGCGAAATTCCCCCGTTCCATCGTCGTTTCCCCGTTTAACCGGGAACCGATCGCTGGCGGATACTTTGCAAGTCCTCGCGGCAAGTTAGCAAACCGTCGCCGCCTATTTTCCGGCCAGGCCGCGACGACGAACAATGAAATGAGCAAATAACTAGATTCTCACGCGCAACGGAACAATAATAGCACCGGGGAGGGAGGGGGAGGGGGGAATTTTTCACGGGCCCGTGGGCAAAATAATTTGGCAACAGATGCGTCGCGTCGCGTTTTCCGAGCCACCCGACCAAGAATAACCCGGCAGGAGTGGCACGGAAAAGGGCGGCAGCCTGTTTGCACCAGCAGGGCCGGCACAATGCGGTACCTCGTTGTTGGTGTCCCCCATGGAATTTCGTTTTCTTATGGAATTAGAGGAAAAGATATATCCTGCCAGGCAACAGGCTTTCGTTGAACGGTGAAAGTTTACAATGTATGTATGTTTTAAGATCAGCGTTAGTATTAAGTAATAGTTAGTATTCAGTATTAGTTAAGTTAGTATTAGTATGTGTTAAGAATTAGTTAGTATTTAGTATTAGTTAATGTTAAGTATTAGTTAGTATTTAGTACTAGTATCAAGATACTATTAAGTATTAATTATTATTTGGTATTAGTATCAAGTTAAGTATTAGTCAGTATTATTCAATATCATTAGTTAAGTATTAGTTAGTATTTAGTATCAGTATCAAGACACAGTATTTTTTTATTTGTAAATAGTTAGATAGATAGTAATAGTAAATTAAGATACAGTGTTAGTATTAAGTATTAGTTAGTATTTAGTATTAGCGTCAAGTTACAGTATTACTATTAAGTAATAGTTAGTATTTAGTATTAAGTATTAGTATCAAGATATAGTATTTTTTTATTTGTAAATAGTTAGATAGATAGAAATAGTAAATTAAGATACAGCGTTAGTATTAAGTAATAGTTAGTATTTAGTTTTAATTAGTATTAAGTATTTGTTAGTGTTAAGTATTAGGTAGTATTTAGTATCAAGATACAGTATTTTTTATTTGTAAATAGTTAGATAGACAGTAATAGTAAATTAAGATACAGTGTTGGTATTAAATATTAGTTAGTATTTAGTATTGGCGTCAAGTTAGAGTATTGTTTATTCGTAAATAGTTAGATAGATAGTAATAATAAATTAAGGTACAGTGTTAGTATAAAGTATTAATTAGTATTTAGTATTAATGTTAAGTTACAGTATTGTTTATTTGTAAATAGTTATATAGATAGCAATAGTAAATTAAGATACAGCGTTAATATTAAGTAATAGTTAGTATTTAGTATTAGTTAATATTAAGTACTAGTTAGTACTAGTATTTAGTATTAGTATCAAGATACAGTATTGTTTATTACCAAATAGCGGTGTATTTTGACGCTTTCGTATTATTGCTGATACATGGTTGTTCGCAGAAGTATTTAGAAGGATTATTTTTACGAATATACTGTGCTTGTTTTACGAAAATTATTGAAGACATACTAAGGTCCACGAATATTTGGGTACTTCTATATTTTTTGCAGATGTACAATTGTTCATAGAAATATTCAAACACTTATGGTTTGTGTATCATATAAAAACTATTTTTATATGTTGAAGATTTACTATCGTCCGATAAAGGAATTCATAAAAGAAATATTTATGGGAATTTTTACACGTAAAATTATTTTTATGTGTTGAAGATACATTTCTGTCCATAAATATTTAAATACGTATAAATTATTACAGATATATAATTGTTCATAAAAGTATTTCAACATTTATTTTCGTAAATATATCATGTATGTCACATATAACGTTTTTGAATATTACTAAGACTAAAATAAGACATTACATTAATAAAATTTGAAATCAATATAAAAATGAGTATTTTACAAGTATACAAGGTATTTATTAAAAAGTTATCCTGGATTTTGCAAGCCACTACGTGTAATGAAGTACACTTCAAATGATATTAATCATTCTTCAATTTAGTTTGTTATATATTATTAAAATCGTTTGAATATTTGGTTATTTATTAGTTGAATGCTTAAACCGTAAATTACATTATTATAATGTAATTGTTTAAATATTATGCATTTACAGTAATAATATTGAAACATTATGAATAATACATTACGTGTTAATATAATTCGTTAATGACATTAGCTGATAACTGTTTAATAAAGAATTTTATCATAATTTATTACTGTTATTTAGTTGTCATTAATTTAGTATTACTGTTTATGATTGATTAATCAATATCTAGACTAAACGAAGTCTTATATTTAGTAAAATATGATCAATTGATTATCTACGTCGTTTAATACAATTAAAAAATATCTTTCTATCCCTTTTCGTTTCCATCGTGCAAAATTTATTTATCTATCGACAAAATTCCAATTCCACACAGCGAACTGAAAAGAAAAAGGGGAAGAAAATTGTTTCCTGTGCCGTGGTGAAGCGCGCAATGAAATGGGGGATCGTTTTCTCTACGACACGGTTAAAGTGATAAAAATCAAAAACAGTTTGTCACTCAACGTTATTTGAACTGTTGGTATCTATACGAAATAATAATAATATTACTAATTAGTGTTACTAATTCAACTAATGTTACTAATTTTAGAATGAGAATTTTATTAATATTTAAATTATTCTATTACTAATAAAAAAATTAATGTTAGTAAATTAATTTATAGTTAAATTACTTAATTTTATCATTCTTCATTTAAAAATTCAACCGAATATTCGAATGAGAATTTTATTAACATGTATAAACATCTCTATTACTAATAAATACAATAATAATAATAATAATAATAATAATAATAATAGTAATAATAATTAATGTTACTAAATTAATTTATAGTGAAATTGCTTAATTTCATCATTTTCCATTTAACCGATTTTTCGAATGAGAATTTTATTAACATCTAAATTAATCTGTTACTAATAAATATAATAATAATAATAATATTACCAATTAATGTTACTAAATTAATTTATAATTAAATTTCTTAATTTTATCATTTTTCCATTTAACCGAATTTTCGAATGAGAATTTTATTAATATCTAAATTAATCTATTACTAATAAATACAATAATAATAATAACAATAATATTACCAATTAATGTTACTAAATTAATCTATAGATAAATTTCTTAATTTCATCACTTTTCATTTAACCGAATTTTAGAATGAGAATGGAAAATTTTAATGATAAATATCCAACACAAATTAATAGAATGATCTACGATCCAGCAATATCGTCAACCTCAAGTCAATAAGTTAACTTACCTTACCAATTTTTGTCTCAAGGCAATTTTGCTCGGGAATGTACGTCAGGAGAAGTCACCAGGAGCACAAGAAGCTATCCCTTGTTGATCGGTTCCGAATGAATACCTGATGCCTATTGCCGGTGGCCAGTGTCGGGTTCTGTTCTTACACGCTGAGAAACTCCTCGACCCTCGAGAGATCGAAGGGTCGGTCACGAGGGGAGCGTAGGGTGAGAAGCAACACAAGCGAACGAGCTAGAACGACGAAAGAGAAGAAGGGCCGCAACTTAGAAATAACAAGGCCGAATGGCAAGAAAACAGTGGAAGAAGGGAAAGACGGCCGGCTCCGTTTCTGTTGGAAGGAGGGAAGCTTTGGCAGGTTGGTCGCGACGAAGGAGGGCTGTCGCTGTTGTGGGGGAGGGCGGGCAGGGGTGTAAAGATAAGAGCGTTACGTGAGCGACTCATTAAGGGATGCAAATTAACCAGCAACGATGCCGCCTGCCTAGCTCCCTTGAAACTTCGGCGCTGAGCACCCTAGACCGCTGGCTGCTAGTCGTAGTTGGCTAGAAGTACAACGTGCTTCGAATCGCCGTTCGAGTATGTAACATGCATACTGCCTATCATCCGCGCCCGGTGCCATCTTTACTACTAGACAAAGAATGAAGTTGGAATTTCCTATAAGCGTCAGGTGCACGAGCCTTGACCTACGGCGTCAGGGAGCTTCTTGGCTGGATGCGGCATTCGAGTGACGAAGATACTCGTTTCGCAGTCCACATCGACCAAATTCTCGAATTAATTTAATAGAATAAACGATACGAATGTGAACATCAATTTGGTTAAAGAGGCGAACGAACGTTCGTTAATTTTGTCGATTGAAATAATAATCGAAAATAGTGTAAATGAAAATACGTTTCTCTATTGTACTGTTAGATGCAAGAAGGATTTCATTCCCATCGAGAGAAACGTCTTGAAATATTTTTTATACGTAAAGTATAAAGTTGTTTAAGATTATAATTTTTAAAATTTTGATACTTCTTCTTTATGGTTTCATCAATCCGAGTCTGATACATCAATGCATAGAATGAATTTTGATTACAGTGCCTTGAGACTCTTATTGAAATAAAACATTGTTTTGTTGAAATTTGTTTATAACATTATAGTATCAAAACGAATATTATGGATAATATCTCTGTTCAGTATAATATTCTATACAATTCAATGAAAAGTTTTCGATACGTTAAATCACTACAATTTCTTAACAAGAGATCATAGAACAAACTATGAATTAAACGCATCTCGCTTATAAATGTTTTTAACATCATTTTGTAGTAGGTAAGTAAGGATATCTTTTCTTTCGAAAATTTTGCAAATTCAAGTGTCTTAAAAAGTTCTTTTCATAATTAAATTCACAAAGTTCTTGACAATTAACCTCTTTGTAATGATTTCTTAAAATTTGTTGTACTACGTTCTTCGCAAAGTGAATGTATAAGAATTTAAAGTATTGAGTATTTTCTACGTCCATTGTATCTAACACTTCAATATCTTATGTCTAACAAAAGATAACAAATTATTGTTTGCACAAGAAAATTATTGAAGCAAGTAATTAAAGCAAATAATTAAATCAAGGAATTAAATATATGATGTCTAGGCTAAATGCTTGTTTATTCAAGATCTTCGGCTTTTACCGATGGAAGTGATGTTACCGCGCTTTGATCAGACTGATAAGCGATCGTAAGGAGATCGAATACCGTGTTCGGCTTGATTGAACCGAAGGGTATGTAGTGATTGGATGTTGCGTTAACGAGCCTCAGTCGATGTGGTTCGTTAATATTTGAATGAAACAACATTGTGTTACTTTTAAATTGTGTGTGCTTCTGATATGGTAAATTGTATTCTTATTAAAATCATTTCAACCGGTTATTAATCAAAAAATATAAATTATTAGTAGACTATGAATATTTGTCTATTTTGGGAAAATTTAAAGACATGAGAGTTTGTAAGATGTAAAGTCTGTAATACAAAATATCCAAAGAAAGCTATAATTGTTATAATATGATGGATAGAATGGATAAAATCAATAATTTTTTTTAAAATAAATTTCACAAATGTCAGTTTTTTTATAGATATTTATTTCAATTTCATATAATTAAACATTTGAAAATAATAGGATAGATAATTTTTTATCGTTTCACATATAACGCGTTCACAAAGTTTTAAATGGCCTGTATTTGTTATTATATATTTATATAAAATATAAAACTCTGAAAAAATTTAGTTATTAAATTCTAGAACACTGTTACAATGAAACCGAGCACATTATACATTTGACAGTAAAATATAATGATACAGCGTTTGCACGGAGATATTTACTACAATGTTTTTATAAAAATTGCAAATAGTAGTCACTTGGTAGCAATAGAATAAATGATAACGCATGCAAACGTAAGACTATTTGTTTATCAGATTCTAGCTAATTCAGCGAAAGCTTTTTTGCTTGGTTCACTCGGTCCAAGGCAATTCTGAGACTTCGAAGGTCTCTTTTGTAAACGACTGTCCAGTTTACCCTATGATTTATACTAGCTTTTAGTTGGTGCTCTCGCAAAAAGCTACCCTTGGGTAGAAATATGTCCCTGGACAGAAGCAAACTTTTCACGATACGTTGAAACACCGTGAAAGAGAATACTAAATTGAAAAATTTTAGCCTCTGAAAAGAGCTTTCTAGTTAAAAACTTTGACATACGAATGACTCGCTTCCGTCAGGAAATGGTTCAAACGCAGGTGACGTTTTTTAATGAAACTGTAATGGACAATAATATTTTTCCAGCGTTCACGCGTGAAAAAAATATTTACACTTTTGTATTTATTAAAATATGCCCCTAGCACGACTGACTAATTTGTTTGTACAAATTATACGGCAACGAATAATATTATTATATACATCATAAAAATTTTCTAGCTTGAAATTTTTACGTGATAAAATATTATATGTATTATTTGACTTTTTTATCCATTTTATTATTTGACTTTTTTAAAGATCAAGCAATAGTTTATCAGACGCAAATGCAAATATCATAAATATTATAAATACTTCATTATATCATAATTAAGTATTTATTAACTAATTATTAATATCATAATTAAGTATTTATTAACTAAAAATATTAACTAACTTTCATTATATCATATGATATTAATATTACTATACTATCACTTTCAATTTTGTGAAATTTCATAGAATTATAGATTCTATTTGATAAACATAATGATGAAAAAAAAACATAAGTGAATCTTTACTAAATTATATTGTTACTTGAAGCATTATAGTTGTAAAATGTAAATAATAGCAATGAATGACAATGATGAATAATGTTGAAATTATCAATGGATACGAATGTTGTTCAGTTATGATTATTTACCGAATTAAATGAATTTAATTTATTTTAATTTTAAATAACTTTCTTTCTCTAATAAACAGATATATCAATATCTTTCCGATAGAGATATTGTTTATTATTAAGTTTATTTATTATAGAAATATTATTTATTATTATTTCCATTGATTATGGATGAAAGAAACTTATTGTTAATCAGGAGGAAAGGAAGAAACTTAATCAAAGTTAGCTTGCTTAATTACAATTAGTTACAATTAATTATAATTAATTAATTAAAACAAAAATAGCTGGATATTATTAATTAAAACGAAATAAAAAAACGAATCATCTATTAAATAAAAAAATTCATCTTCAATGAATTAAGTTTCGAAATAGAAATCAATCATCAATACATACATCTCACATACTTACAATTAACAAAAATAGAAAATACAGGGCACAGAATAATTACAACGTCGTAATTATTCCACGCGACGAGATATCACTAAGTCGCTAAATAACCGATATTAAATAGAGGTTCTTAGATCAGAGTCAATTGATACCGCCTAGCCAATAGAATCGGGTGAATCTCTAAATGCGAGCAAATCGGCCCTTGGAAGGGATCCTAATCAAGAAGGAATGCATTCAGTGTCGGTAGGCAGTACGAACTGATGGGGAACAACGTTCCACAGCTTCCACTAGGCGTTCTTAGGGAGTATTAGTGACCACTCTAGAGATCACCCAGGGGCTTACCCTACGAATTTCCGCTCTGAACTACCCAGTTCATTCGCCCTATTCCCACCTCTCGTCGTTAATTCATCCCTGGTAGATTGACTGAGGATACAGGGAATTCGACAACTTAAGCCCTTGTACGACTGCATAAAGGAAAGTTAACGCGTTTCTCTGTGTACTTGTCGCTTCTATTATACGAAACTCTCTGCGTCGTTGTTAACCCCTTGACTGATTAATTTTTCTCGCAGAAAGTCGTCTCAAAAATTGCCGACTTCTTTTCATCCCTATTTTGTAATCATTCCTTACATTTCTATGGACAGAGAAGAAACTAACCTGGTACAATAATTTGTTTCCATAAGAATTTTATACTAAATAAATTAATATAGGATTATTTTAATATAATACTAAATCAAATAAAATAATATTTAAATAAATATTTTAATAGTAAATAAATATTTTATTCAAATCTTGTTTAAATAAATATTTTATTCGAATAGTACTCACGCCTTCGGAAAATATGATTATTTCTAAATTTAGCTTTAATTTTTCTAAATTTAGCTGTAGTTTTCGCATTTTGATAACAATATTTTTGAACGATCAAAAATAACATCTACATTTGCTCAATTGAATACCGACAAAATGTGCCACAATGTTCGCGAGATTTATGTGCGAAAATATAATTTGTACGGTTACGTCGGATACTGGGTCAAATTTTGTTCCTGGGTCCATTTTTATCTGCCTGCTACATTTTCTTCTCTGTTCCGTAAAAATCGATTCCGATCAGCGTAGTTCGACAGTTATTTTGGGTTTGACTATCTGGCTGCCATTGAATGAATCACGCGTTCAAATTCTTCAGTTCACTGAAGAGATTGCGGAGTAGAATCAATTTTCTTTCTCGGTTTAGAAATATATCATTAAGAGTTGAAAGAGTTCACTAAATATCAAATATAATGTCGTTATTAGAGCTGTCATTTATTCTGTTAAGATGTAAGGACTTTAATTTAGAATTTTAAAGCGTTTAATGACAGTTGGAAGAGAAAACGAGGAAGAATTAGACGACAGATATTTCATAAATAATTCAAATTCAACCTAAACCAATTTCTAGTAAAAGAAATTTATTTAAATTTAGGAAAACGAGTAGTATGACTTTCTTTGCCCACATTTCCTATTTATTCATAATTACTATCACACCACCACATTATTTCTATTCATCGTTCCCTACTAAAAAGTCTTCATTGTATTATAAATTTCTGTGTCAAAATTTTTTATTATTTTGTGTATTAACGTGTAATGTAAAATAATACATATTATTTACATATGTACATGTTGTGTCCTTTATTATATTATAAGCTTCTTCTTATTTCTTATTTCTGTCCGTTTTTCTGATACGATTTAGTCATCGACAATTCCAAGACTAAAAGAGCTCAATGATACTAATTCAACGATAAATTATACCATGCTAATCAGACATGCTACTTCGTCGAAACAGTTAAACCCAGTGGAAAAATCAGTATGCTATAACATTCTCTGCCACTGGAAGCGGATTTCATATACGATGAAATATGTATTTGACTTTAAAAGTTGAACTATTTGTCTTCTTCACTATTTATCTTGTCTGCTGGCTGGCAACTTGTGACGGCCGGGTATAAAGAGTAAAATTCGCTTCCGTATAGAAGCGTAAGGAAAATGTAATGGAAAGTAGAATCAGGAGCTGTCTGAATTATTGCTTTACCAACTTAAACGTTCCTTTCCCCGTATCGTGCATGTATATACGTGTCTTATCGCCTTATCTTCCTCGTCCACCGTCCACACTTTAACCCTCTCGACCTCGGATTTTGTTTCTTTTCTTTTTTTTTTTTTTTTAATCAAAATTAATAGTACCAAACCAGGTATTGGGATGAGTGCCCATATCAAATTTATGTGTCAGTTGTTAAAATTGAGACATAAACTCTCATTTGAAAGTCTTGGGGATAAATAACTAACTATCAAATTAGAATCATTTGCAGTTTACAGTGTTTCACATGTTTGTAGTAAAATTAAGAAATCCAAACGAGAAACTATTACAGTATTACACATAGATAACGAAAGAAAAGTGTTGATACTGTTCTTGTCTTTTATATTTAGGTTTAAAGAAATTGAAGTTAAAGGTTATTCAAAATTAATAATTTTTCGACGCAAAATCTAAATTAATAATTTTTTTTATTAAGGTTATTCTAAATTAATAATTTTTCGATGTGTCTACTAAATTAATAATTTTTCAACGTCTCTACTAAATTAATAATTTTTCGACGTAAATGGGTAAAAAAATGTTGAATTTCATCGATTAATAGATGTTATTTCATTTAAAAAAGTGGAAATAAACTTAAAATCTCTACTTATAAAAAAAATTATTATCTCATGACTCTCTCTGAAGTGAATAACTATCATTAACATCTTGAATATAGTGAAACTATACTAATGATGAAATGCAATAAAATTTCTATCTCAATTTAGGAATCAAATTGAAAAAGTCTAATGAAATATATATTACCATCAATAAATATTTGGGCATATCCACGTATGTGAAATAAAATTCAAACGAAAGATTCTAATCTCGTCTGTAAGATGTGGTAGTAATTAAAAAACTTTGGTCATTGACTCTAAAAGAAGATATTGACGAAAACAATAAATAATACCAATTAATATAAATAAAGAAATAATTGAAAGTGGATGAAAGTTTATCTTGCAGAGATGTCTAAATGAATTTAATTTCTATTGGGATATGAAAGTAGTTGAGATATCTGTTTGCCACATTCTAAAAATGTCAAGTCCTACAAATGTCAAGTAGATACTAATTAAAAATTCACAGAGACTTTGACTGATGCAGATAATACTTAATTTAGTCCGAATTTAGGAGCCCAGTCCTTGCAAAAATTAAAGAGTTAATAGCAGAGAAATATTCCTAAACGTAACAAAAATATTAACTTTATTAAAATGGCATCGATTGTTCAAATATTTGTATGACCATAGTATATTTGTACGTTTCGAATATAACGAGACAGTAATTAATTTAACAATAAAAATGAAAACGTCTAATAAAATGCATTTGTCTCAAAAGCTCGACAATATTCTCGTGAAAACTTAAACAAACGTGAAATATATGTAAAACACATTTCCCTGCGAACAATCAGAAACATTTACGTCTCGGATGTATGTACGTGCATCAGGGTTGAAAGAATTCGCTTTCGATGAACTATTTTCGTTCACTGACATCTCTATCGTACGTACGACCGCGTGATTAATCATTTTCTAACGAGCGAGAACGTTTCGTCATTTAACTCTCGCTCGTGCACGCGCGGTTAGATGGGGTGGCATTGGGAGGGGGGGGCAACAGTGCCCTCTAAGGAAGGTGGTAGGCTGCTAAAGAAGGCTGATGGAAAATGACGTTATCTTTTGGCGTAAGTCGGCCGAGTCACGAGGGAGGCGATTCGTAATTGCTTTAGTTAAGGAATGTGCGTCGCGCTTCGGGCTTGGACGCGGGATAAAAGCCGGAAAGACGGCCTCGTGGGGAGGAGGGCAGACGAAACTGACGAGAGAAACGAAAATTGGAAAAAGAGGGCACGTGAAGAGGAAAGGCGAGAGAGAAGGTGAAAGCGGCGAGAGAAACGAAAAGTGAACGGGGTTAGAGGGAAGAACAAGAGAGAGAGAGAGAGAGGGAGAGTGAGTTCCAGGGGTAAGTTCAGCGCCATGGGGTGGCTATGAATTTAAATTTCTCTAATTAGGACGCACGGGAGATGCGGTGACGCTGTTGGTAGCTACGACCCCCTTCAGGCCCTCTTTCCTCCGTCCCTGTCTCTCTGTATCACCCTCTGCGTCAACTTTCTCATTCTCTCGTATAATACTTTCTTTCTCGGCTGCCTCTTTCTCCCTCCGTTCCTCTCCCTCTTTTTTATATATGTATGTATACATTTTATATATTATGTATACATACCGAGTGTTCGAAAAGGTTCAGCGAAAATTTCGGGTATATTTCCTGTTGAAAATCGAGAGAATGAGTATATCATTGATCTAAATACTTGATTGTATGTATATATATAAAAGTGTCATTGGCCTTAGAATACAATATATATGTATTGTGTTAACTATAATTATGAACTGATAATTTTATATATTTTGTACTGATGTACATATTTTAATTATGTTATTATAATAACGATTGTATCATTTAATAATATATATTTATATGACTGATATATGTTAAAAGTAATTGATACAATTAAAATATGTCAACTTTCTTATATTCTTGTGTTACATTTGTTACATACTATTCTTACAAATACAATTCTTCTAAACTAGATATGGACTATACTTGAATTAAATTACTATGACATACTTGTTATATTTATATAATCATTTGATTACTATAATATGAATTTCAGAAAATACGAACCTGTTTCTTCTGCTTCTCCATGCATAATACAATCTTGCACTTGACAGCAATTAAAACAATCCTACTATTTTCCATAATAGCATATTTCTTCTTTTCCACAACCAAAAGAAACTTTTTTACTAGATTTGTCTTTCATTGAATGTTTCAGTTTCTTTTATAAAAAAAAATTAAAAGGAAACACATTTACAAATATTTACTTTTATTTTATTGCTAATGTATTAATTGATATATTAATATCAAATATTAAATATTTACTTGTATTTATGTTATATTTGCGAAAGCTTGTACTAAGCTTAAACCCCCACTTTCACTACTCAAAGAATAATACTCATTCCAAATCGAGCCCGGCATTTTTGAAACACCTTGTACATATGCTTGTCCGTACGCACACACACGCGCAATACATACGTGCGTGTGTACATATTTATGCGTGCACGTGCGTGTAGGTAACTCGCCATAATACCGTAGCAACCACAAAAGCCTGGCGCTGAAGTAACTCAAGTAAGAGGTGGCTCACATTCGCCGTAGTTGACACCACCTGACTCAGATTTGTTGCTTCTCACGTTCTAACCGAAATTTATTTGATGCCGGCTCGCGCGGGTTAATTAACGCTTTCCGGAGAGAGAGACACGCGAAGCGACAGAATGAGAAAGGAGTAGAACGCGCGCGTGCAAAAGAGAACGGCTGTACCAAGAGATGAAAGGGAGAAAGGGTGGAGAAACGGGGAGGAAATAGTACCTTCGAGATTGGACCGACACAGAGAAGAGAGAAAATCTTTTGACAGAAAACGGCAAGCAAAACGATCGAAATACACACGTGTTTTTTACGACACGGTTAATGATGTGATTAGTAGTATAATTCCGGTATGGTCAGCCATCAACATGCAGAAGCTACTCGTCGAAATAATCAATAAGAATGTAGTGATTTTTGTTGTATTTTTTTTTTTTTTAATTTTTCAATGGAAAATACATTGTAATCGGTGTAAGTTATTTTTATAATATAGTAAAATTGTAGCTATAGCAATAGAACTATATACGTAGTAATATAGTAGTTATTAATAAATTGTAGCTCTTGGTCATTGAAACATACAAAATGTTTGATAGTTTTCAGTTTTTAATACACTTGAGAGGCATGAGCCAATTTTATGTATGAGATTATAATAATTATTAAGATATATATATATATATATATAGTTAGATAATTTTTGTAAGAAATGAAATAGATATTCTTAGAAAATAAACACAATAAGAGTATAATATGTATACATAAATAAAATGAAAATAATTATTAATATTATAATTATTATAAATATAGTATGATGGATAATTTCTGCTTAAATTCCATTTCTTAATTATATTTGGGAAAATATGAACTTGTATAAATATCCATTATTTTAGCCACATGTATAACGTCGTACCAATCTAAAACTTCAATTAGTATCATAGAACGTACTGACTATAAAAGGCAAGGACTAACGAAAAGTTTAGAGAAACAGTAAGTAAGGAACTTTTTAGGGAGTTTCAGCAATCATTAGCAAGCATTGGGGGTTGAAGCTGACAATTTAAAAAAAGCTTTCGCGGTGCATACATTAAGCTACGCCGGTGTGTACGAATCTTAATTCTTTCTTTGTTATCTCTTTCCACTAATTCACGACAATCGCGCCCGGGATAGAGGGTCGACGAAAAGGGAAAGAAAAAGGGCGAGAAAGAAATAGAATAAGAAAGAGGCTAAAACCACGGCTACGGCCGATGTTCCTCGTCTTCTTTGTCCTTGAGAGATTAAAAGCTTAAAGCCTTCACACCCGTTCTACATATTTCACCCCGAACCCGCTAACGTTTAGCAATACTGGACTGTTTTCTGCATAATGTTCTAAAAATCGAACCAAATTACCGAACGTTTAAGAGCTAATTATAAATATCCAAACACTTTTAATAATTTGTATCTCTAACATTAGTATCTCAAATATTCTAACTTGAACTAACAGTAGTATCTCAAATATTCTAACTTGAACTAATTATTGAATTATCCAAACACTTTTAATAATTTGTATCTCTAACACTAGTATCTCAAATATTCTAACTTGAACTAATTATTGAATTATCCAAACACTTTTAATAACTTAATATCCAATAATAATTTAATATCCAAACGCTTTTAATAATTTGTATCTCTAACACTAGTATCTCAAATATTCTAACTTGAACTAATACTAGTATCTCAAATATTCTAACTTGAACTAATTATTGAATTAATTAACACATCTCAGGAACTTTGTGGACCACATCTCTGAAGATAAATAATCTTTCCAAAATGTTTTGTTAAAAATTTTATTAAAAAATCATATCGTGCAAAATCCAATATTTTCTTGCACATATCCCTTACCTGTGATATTTAATTATCACTCGTAAAAGTACGCATATCATATACAGAAAAATAGAATTCTAGAAACAAGAAAGAAAGACTAAAAGATTTTAAATAAAGAAACTTTGATTAATTGTCTGTATCATTTATTATAGAGTGTAGACTTTTATACACTTGCGTACATAAAATTTCAGAAATAAAATATAATCTATAGGATATTCAAAGTAAAGTACGCATAATATTTATTTACTCACGTCTTTGAAGCCACGTACTGCGAAAATATTAATCCCTGCAAAAAGATGCGCAGTCTAATTATAAACACGTCACTCCGTTCATCCTCAACGTTAACCTGAGCATTAAGAGAACAATTATTCTGGATGATCAACGTTTTCAGCGCGTGGAAATCTTGTCACGAAACCAAAAGGCGGAAGCACAAAGGTAATAAACGGTATTGCAGGGGCATTCGTGAATATCGTTCGATAAATTAGTTCTCGGGTATATTAATTAGAAAGCGTGAAAATTGGTCTGGAGTATAGTCGATGGTATCGTCGATTTCGTATCCAATTAAGACTAAACTACAGCCGAATTCATAAAAATGCTGTAATTAAAAGTATTGATTATCGAAGGGTGACCGATGCGAGTGAGGCTCGCTACGATAGAGAACGGCAGTAGCTTGCTTCGTACACCTGTTCATTAGGTAATGAACTTATTAAATCAGAGGGGCGCGTAGGCGCAGTAAAAAATTCTACCCTATCTTCCCGACCTTCGATCCTTCGCTGACATTCTTGTTCCTCTATTTGTTCAATTACCTCGCCGAAAGGATTCAGTGTTATTGGATACGAGTTTAACTAAATCTTCCGAATAATTGCGATTATTTCCTGAACGAAATTCGTGGGGGATAAATATCCATGTTGTTCGTTGTGCTATACCTTCCTCGCTCACGGAGATTTATCAAACTGATATATGCACGCTCGGTTATTAATCGTTCTTCTTGTAATTTAATTCTGGATAACGTAAATACAATCGTGAAAGTGAAGAAGTAGATCGTGCGATTCGTTTCAGTAATGCAAATTTTTAAGAGATTTTAAGAGCAAAATTAAAAATTAACCGAGAGGCTGCAGATAATAAAATTACAGGTATCTATACGAAAATATAAATTATAAAAGAAGTGTCAAGTGTTATATTTTCATTTTTCTAAAAGAATATAAGCTGATGAACTTTATAGGTTGAAATTTAAAAAAAAATGACAATTATAAATATTACTTTTTGAACTATTTACCTGTTATCAGTAAATTTGTGAAAGATAGTTTCTTTATTTTTTAATTATGTGCTTGACAAGCTTTACATATAAAGTTATGTAATTGTAGAAGTTGGAAAATTATATATGTTAAAAATATAATTCGAACATTCATATAGCTATACATGTTGAGAAGAACTAGACTTTTATCAAAGTTTTAAATACTCACAGTAAATGTAAATATATTCACATGCATTAAGTGTACAATATTTATGTATTAATAAAATTATACTTTTATTAATCATTATTAATTATGATATTGATATTCAATATCATCACTAATAAGACTTGATCTTCAATTTGCAATAATTGTAAAATGCAAAATAGTAAATCAGTTTTGTTCTTAATATGAATAATGTGCATAATGTTGTATAAATAATATATTTGACTAATTTCATAACATTTTCTTCGTATTATTATTGTATGAAGTTCTAATTGTTTATTTAAAATTTTATCAGTGTATCAAAATTAAATGCAAGATTAAAATATTCAATATTGATTAAATATTCTTGAAAACGAAGCACGATAATTTCTTCATCAATATGGAAAAGAATCTTATCTACAATTCTATGAAATATGCATTATCATAACAAAATATAATATTCATCTGAAATATGCATTATCATAACAAAATATAATATACATTAAATATAATATATATTAAAATATAATATACATCTCATCTGAAATATAATAATCAAAATATAATATACATCTGAAATATGTATTATCATAACAAAATATAATATACATCTCAAAATATAATATGCATCTCAAAACGATCGATAACACAAAAATTATTCAGATGTACGTGTACAAACCAATCTTAATCTTCTCCCTTTTACCCACCAATCAAATAATAAATATTCTATCAAATAATAAATATTTAATAGAATCAGCTTAAAAAAAATACTTTCAACGCGATCAAATCGAATCATTTTCGTACTTTCATCCGAACTGCAGCACGCTCGGACCAGCGTATTATCATGTCTCCCTTAAGCGGTATCTCGCCGAGGCGGACAGTATATAGAACAACTTTTCAGAAGAGCTAACTGAAACGCTCGAAACGTTTCACAGTGGGGAATGGGGTGGGCGCGCGGCGGTACCCTCGACGCTCTAACCCGCATAACCGAATTAACACCGGAGGAAACCTTGCTACAGGTTTACCTCGGTACAGTTTAATCCTGCGTTCCGCGCCGTGTCCGCAAGGAGGTCCCCGCCGGGCCGATGCTGGTCTTCGTCGAGCCGACTGAACCCGGCTGGGATGCGAGAGTGACGTAAAATTTAAGAACCACCCGCATTAAAATCACTGCCGCCGCCAGTATTTCAACTTCCAGCCACGTTCACCCTTTCGCCGCTCGTGTTACATTCTCCTTTCGACGAGAGAACGAGAAAGAGAGAGAGAGAGAGAGAGAGAGAGAGAGAGAGAGTCTGCAAGTATATAAAGGGTTCGCAAAGTGACTCGAATTGCTGCACGGTCGAGACTTTACGAGACTAGCTATTGCTAATATCAGAACATAAGGGCTGTTCCTCCGTTCTCCCTTTGTCGTCGCGTGATTCCCTCTGTCTCTTCGTCCTTCTTTGTTTCTCGCAGGGACATTGGTCCACCACACTTTCATCCCCACCTGCGTGGAACAGCTGACGATTTCTCCCTGCCTCGGCGAAGCTCCTTAACCATTCGACCCTCCGCGACATTTTTAGTGGCCATCAGAAAGCAACGTCAGGGCTTAATTATGAGGGCAGCGACAGAAATCCTGGTGCTCGCCTGTTTGGCAGCTTGGTTCGTCTCGATTCTGGATAGTCTAGCTCTTGTTATTCTGCACTTACTGCACGAACCAGCCTCGAGGAATCCTTTGTTTCTTCTTCGTTTTTAGCTTTTCGTTTGGTTCTTTGAAAGGAAGAAAGAGAGGTGGTGTAACGTGAAAAGAAACAATAGCGAATCTTTTCGAAAGTATGCCGGTGAAAAGAGTGGCATGTCTTTCTTTTGTTTCTGTACACCAGAAGCATGTGAATACTGACAGTTCGGTTGAAGTGGAATAAAACGGTGGATAAAGTTATACGTTCGAGATAATTGAGGGTAAAAGTGAGAACACGCAATAATTATCTGAAATGATACTTAATAATGTGATGGGTTTATGTAGTTTGTACCTAAAAATGAATAAGAATATTTTGAAGAACTTCAGTCCAGTTTAATTCGGGAGTTATGTGCATAATTTAAAACAGTAAGATTCACGCAATTTTATTAACGAGGTAATAATACGATAATAAGATTGTTTGTATAATTTATACTTCTGTTAAAGATAAATAAGAATTGTTTTGTCAAAGAGAAATAAGAATATTTTGGAAAAATTTAGTTCAACTTAATCTGAGAGTTATACAATCGACATATTTTTAATTTCTGCATTTGAAATTGATACTTTTGGTAAATAATATGTGTAAACTTCAATGTAATACATGTGACTATTAATATTAGTGTTTAAAAATAAATCAAATTGATAATTTGATGCAACAATATAAAAATATGGTAACTTCATAATACAAAAATTACTTTATTACTACACAATACGATTCTCGCAAGTCAATTAATTCATAACTTTTGTACATAAAATATAAATAAATTTGAAATCGTTAAAACAATTATGACTGTTCATGTCTATATAATATTATTATTATTATACAATATAATATAATAGAATTTATGAAAATATTGAAATTTTGTTGAAAGATAATCTATAATTTTGTATAAACGCGACAATTGATAAAATTAATATTTTAAAATTTATAAATACTAACAAACACTTCCAAAATTATAAATTAATGTTTTCTTTTCTTTTATTGTAAAATATAGGATTATATCGAGAAAATTATATAATATAAGGTTATATGAAGAAAATAGACAATACCATCCCTCTGGATTGTTAAAGCAATTTTAAAATCGACATATTTCTTTAATATTATTATAAATAACGTAAATGCAGTATTTTTTTAATCTCAGCCTTACTGCTACAGATTAGAAGATAAAAATTTGTATGAACTCATAAAAATAATCAATGTATAATTTTAAAACGTCATCTTCTTTCAACTCATTTATTTCTGAAAGAGAAATACGGAAATTATGAAACATGTTTATGCTTTAGTCGAAAATAAATCTCGAAATATATATATCTTTCAAGATTCATATAAAAGTCAGGTGTTTTCAGTGTGTTATAGTGTCAAGAGTAGTTATTAGAAGTTCCTAATGTTCAGAAGAAAAAGAAAAAGATTTAAGAAATAATTCTTTTGCAAGATATAATTTTATATGCGCTATTTTAAGATTAAATATTGTAATATTTAAATTGACATTAATTTAAATAAATATTATATGTTCGAAAATTAATATGATCAATTAAATAATTACAAATTTAACTAAGATAAGTATTTTAATTACAAGTTTTTCAAGAGTATGTTTAATCTCTGCAGTAGAATTCTATTTACGAAGGCAAGCAATCCAAATAATTGGAATTCATTGATTCTCTCCCATTATCTACGATTTTTCGTTCGTGTGATAGGAATTCACGTTCAAATAAGTGGATTCAATAGGTAGAAGTTCATTTGATCGGGCACGAAATAAAATTTCGTTCGAATGAATGGGATTTCACTAAACATCAAAACAACGTTCAGCATTTAAATTTCACCTCATGCCTAAATAACGTATTTAATTTACATATTTATAGTAGAATAAAACAAAGGTTCTTAAAATTTTCTATTTGCTGCAAATCGTTTACATTTTTGTTGTGATTGTTAAATTTTATTAAATTTATTATATTAAATTACATTTTATTTTAGTTATATTCTTAATACTTTTATTCGATCCTTTAAAATTAAATCTTATCACTTATAGAAAGTGAGAAAGAAAGCATGCTTTCTCTGTATTTTATATACAATATATATGTACACATGTATATAAAGTACCTTAACGACAAGTCGTATTGCATTATATGAAATGAATATCCAAAAATAATAGTACAAATATGGAAAACAGTAAATATTGCAACAAAAGTACATAATTGTATCACTTTTGAAAGAAGGAGCACATGTACTACTTTGCAGCTATACATATCAATTCTAGTAATACTTCAATAGCTCGAATTTAAGCTACTTTTAATTTTGAAAATTTGTCGCGCGTTTATTTTATTTTTCAAAGAATGCAAGACTGATTCGATCCAGTAATTGTTATACTAAATTTTATTTCAAGACGTTGATAATCCCAAATGAAGTCATTTAATTCAACGAAACGAATTTCTCAATTTTCTAAACAAGATTCTTCCACTTAATGTGCAAGAGATACTGAATGATACATTCAATAGTCTTGAAGACCTACTTTCCTTTTAGAAGTGCATAGAGAATGAAACAAAAAGCTGACGTGAGCGAAATGCATGATGACTGAAGACGTATGGAAGAAATCCAAGCAAATAAGAAGAAAGTGTAAATTAATTAAAATTACTTTGTATCGAACAATTACATCGTATTGTTAAAAAAATGAGACATTTTGAAGAGAAAGATTTCTAATTTACAACTATGGTAGTATATGGTTTATTATAAAATTAAGAGACATCATTCGTGCAAGATATTTTTTATTGCTAAATCTAGATATTTCTAGAAAACCACGTATATTTTAATAAACTCTATTGAATTATGGTATTCATTTCAAATCACATAGATCCGAGGAGTGCTATAGGATTAAATTGGAAATAAATGTAAATTATATGAGAAGGAACAAAAATTGGAATTTGTGTGAAACAAAAGCGTGAAGTCATTCAAAGTACTGAGTCCGATACATTAATGAAATATGTCTATTGCAGAATGTGATGATATAAATTTAAATGACAAAGTTTTTTTTTAATTTAATGGTATAAATGTAAATGATAATAATTTCTTTACTTGTAGAGAATAAAGCTTTACTTTCCAATCGTATGTACAACTTGTAACAGAAACTTGGCCTCCATATAACCACAGAAAATAATAAAAATATGCGTGATCAAGAATAACCAATGATTCGGAACCACATAAGTATCGGATATCATTGAATTGAATGTTTGAAACGCGTGAGAGAGTCTAGCAAGCAACCTAATATTGCATGAGAACAGGAACATTCTAGAGAATCTGATCACGAAGTAAGGAAGACGAGAGTATTTTCCAGATAGAGGAGCAGCAGAAACGAAAGAATCCCCGAATCGAATCTTCGCCTTAGCGATTTAGTCCTTTCTTTTTTGTAACTTTTGAGATGTATACGTTACGTTATTTTTAAATATTAAATTATTTTATATCACACGACTTCACGTAAATATAATTGTAAATAAATATAAAACAAAATAAAATAATACAAAATACGTGTGTATTTAAAATTGTTAATAAATATAAAATAAAATATGTATAACACAAATAAAATGTAGTTTCTCAGTTTCTCTTTTTTATGTGCCTATTATCGAACTGCAGCGTGTTTCCTCTATAGGTAACAATAATATTTCCTACAGTTTAATCACTTAGATGTCACTGTAAAGATATAATTAATCATTCGGTGTTTTAGTCCATTGATTTGATCAATGAACATCGGTGATTGCAACTCGAGGAAAGTTCTGTCTAAGCACTTGCCACTGTATGGTAGCAATGCAAACACGTTCAAAGTTTGTCTCGTATATTTGTCTAAGAGTTGTCTACGTAAGCACTGTACAACAGGTTGGGCGCAAGTTGGGTTTCCTCTGCTACTTACACACTCTGCATCTCACAAACAGAACGTTTCTTCTACACCTTAGTGTTTCAAGAGTGTATAAATCATTCGTAATTAAGTAAATTGCAATTTAAATTGAAATAAATCAAATTAATATCAATTAAAGGAACTATCATTGAAAAAATTATTGTCAACTGATAATTTCATCGATTCTTAAATAAACGAGTGTGGAACCTATTTTTATTTATTTTACAAAATTTGACTCTAACTCTTTTACGAACACTTTTTAAAAGTAAGTAGAACATATATTTTGTTAAGATTTTTTTTTAACTCATGACTGAACATGTTTATCACATAAATACTATTACTTTATTACACGAATACTTCACTTTCTTTGGGTCTCAAAAAATTGTATAGCATCTAACTAGAAAACGAAGGAAATACTAAGCAAATCCATGGAATTCTTTTTCATAGTTACAATGTTAAAAAAGCAGAATTCGATAATATAAAATGATATAAAAAAAAAAAAAAAAAATTGAAACGACAATTCAATAATTCTTACATGCAATGGTTCATCATTAATAATCACACGTATCCTTTACGTATTAACATATTAACACATTCTATACTCTACAAATTCTATACTCTTTCAAAATCACATATCCAAAAACATCAGCGCTTGAACACGCTCGGACGTTCGAAAATTCACGTCGACTGTTTAGTAAACGACAGATCATGACAGGAGAAACTTTATCCACCTACCCCGTTCCGTAGAAACGCACGAAAATTTCAACTGTTCCGGTGATAAGAGGGCCAACGTGACAAGGGAAGGTGGTGTTCACGCGAAAGGGTGAAGAACATCGGCGGAACGCTCGTCGCGCGCGTGCATATTGCGGGGAAAATAGCTTAGTTTCGTCGCGGGTACCGAAATTAGATTTCGTTCGAGGAGACGTTCCAAATGTTCGCTCTCCCGACCTTCTTTTCCTTTATCTGTCGCGCGCCACCTCCCCTGAAACTCCCCTACTTCGGCTCTCGTTTCAGCCGTCTTCTTCCTCCGCCGTTCGCTGCTGCCACTCTTCTTCCACACCTCCTGCCACTCGCTCTTTCTCTTCCGCTTGCAATTCGTTCTCTTCTTCGTGCTGGGATTCCAGTTTCCCCCGGGACACTCGACGACGTCGCGACGCTCCTCCACGTTCCGCGGTACTATGCATATTTCACCGATTTTTATGGAATTCCTTCTAGACTCGTTCCTCCCTCCTCCAACCCGTTCTCCCTTTCCTTTTCTCTCTTTTTATCTATCTTACAGCCTCTCTCTCTCTCTCCTTTTATTTCTTTCACATTCTCTTTCACGCGCTCTTCCTTTCTCCCTCTCTCTCTCTTTCACACTCTTTCCATTTCCGTTTAAAGCGCCGAGCCGCTCGTTCCTTCCGTCACCCTTCTGTTCTCGCGCTCTCTCTGTCGCACCCCGCCACCTCGTTGTCTGTCATCTTTCCCTCTCGTTGTTACGCAGCGTGTACACTCCACTTCCATCCCGTAGCTCGCCCCCTTGGGGCCGGATTTTGTACGGAGATTTTCCGATTAACCCCGTTGAACTGTCGATCGATCAAGCGGAACAATATTCCGGCCGACGTCTATGAATTCCAGCGATCTTCCGAGAATCGTTGTGTACGTTCACCGATGAAGGAGGTGGCGCGCGGCTAAACGCGCGGGAACAGAACGAAAAGATCCCGACGAGAAAATTGAAAGCACCGCGCATTGTAGGAGCTTTCACCCCCTCCCGCGCCGAGTTTTATTTCGATTGGCAATTACCCCGCGGCGCCGCGATTATCGTTTCACGCAAATGTTCTTTTTTTTTTTTTTTTCCTTTCTTTAATTCGGTTCGACGATTATTTTATGGAATCGCTCGTGGTGAATTGATAATTAATTGTTGAAATGGTGTTTACCGTCTTTGCTTTTGACATATAAATTTGATACGCTGAATGGAATATCGTGTGTATTGAATATTCTTCTATTATTATATATTATATATATTATATATAAATTATTGTGCATATTAAATATTATATATATTATGTATAAATTATTGTGCATATTAAATATTATATATATTATGTATAAATTATTGTGCATATTAAATATTATATATATTATGTATAAATTATTGTGCATATTAAATATTATATATATTATGTATAAATTATTGTGCATATTAAATATTATATATATTATGTATAAATTATTGTGCATATTATATATTGTATGTATTAAATACTGCATGTATTGCAAAATATTGTATGTATTGTAAATATTAATATTGAAAAATATTGTATGCAATATATTAAATATTGTAAATATTGCAAAATATTGTATATAAATATTGCAAAATATTGTATGTAATATATTAAATATTGTAAATATTAATATTGCAAAATATTGTATGCAATATATTAAATATTGTAAATATTGCAAAATATTGTATCTAATATATTAAATATTGTAAATATTAATATTGCAAAATATTGTATGTATTGTGCATATTAAATATTATATATATTATATATAAATTATTGTGCATATTAAATATTCTTCTATTATTATATATTACATATATATATATATATATATATATATATATATATATATATATATTAAATATTATATTCTATTATTATATTATTCTGGTATTGTATTGAAAACTATTTGATACATCGTTATTATCAAAGCATTAATTAGCAATGATGTATTGTCTTTGATAAATCTTGATTCGAAGTATATACGAATATTAGTTATATTAATTATAATTTTCCATTATTATACTAGAAAGTATTCTATATGTTATTATTGTTGAAAAGAAATTGGAATTGTTACAGATAATAAAACTATAAGTTTGTTACAGTAATAAGAATAATGTGTATATATATATGTTACTAAAAGTGTAATTAATTATTATTAAAATATAGAAAACATTATTATTATTAAAACTATCAATTCGAACATGTAGACTTGTTTTACACAAAATTTTAACAGTAATATAACAGTAGAAAACATTACAATTTTATATATTTATTTCGTTACAGAAAAGCTCAATCATCTAACTTATTAATCATTTGATTTATTAATTTATCGAATTAAATATTGATTTTAATTTAATTGAATGTTAAATTTATAATATAAAAAATGATTATAGAACTTAAAGCGTAAGACTTATAGCTGGGATTTTCATTTACCTGACGCCAAAGCAGCAATATATTATCGTTCTCGGCTGTCACTTGTGACGGCTCATTCAGCAACAAATTAATTATGCAAATGAAATAGTGTATCGCTAACTAAACCAACTTAATGAGAAATTGTATGCGTGTCCATTTAAAGTTGTCACATCCTTAAATTCCCAATATTTCTCAATTATGCGGCTAATTGGAGTATCATCTGGCAAGTGACATTCACAGCCTCTATTAACGTATAGTTCCAATAGACATTATTGTAACATGGAACGTTTGCATCAACGAGCTTATGAATCATGTGTCATCATGTTCGCGTGTTGATCTATGTAGACGAATTAGCATTTACAATTTCATTTTTCAACAAATATTTTTAAAAATATTTTACAGAATATAATTATAGTTGGACAAAGTGTTTTTGATCTGGAGGTGATTTCGTATAAAGAAAATAACTCGAAAATTTTTTCATTATTGGATCGAGAAGACTGGATTTAAGAATTTGTCAAGTATACTTAAATTTGGATATGTGCAAACATTTCCTGGATAGGAATGAGTAATCCAGAAAGTTAGGCTATTTGCGAAGCCAAATAAAATTTAAATAAAATTAAATAAAATTATATTTAGCCAAATAAAATTTAAATAAAATTAAATAAAATTATATTTAGCCAAATAAAATTTAAATAAAATGAAATAAAATTATTTAATTAGTATTATATTCATATACTTTATTATATTCATAAGTAGTGAGTCTGTGATAATAGATGATTTATAATAATATTCAGAAGAAAGTTTCAGAGACCAATGATAAAACATAATTTTTATAAATTATTTACAAGTGTTATGAATAGATAGAATGAAATACATCTCATTGTCAATATAAAATAATATGATTCTTACTAATGTTGATAAGAAAATGTCTTTTTTTCATAAAAATAATCTAATATAAAAATTATATATGTATGCATACATACCAGTAACAAACAACATCAATAATTCTGAATTTCTTTTATTCAGCGCTTTATAAACATTATAAGTTGTAGGAGAAATATTCTATTGTAAGCATTATAAGGGCTGTAGGAGTAAGCATTATAAGGGCGTTGATTTTGACAAGATAGAACGTGACCCATCCAGCGTGAACGAAAAATGATAAAAAATCGGTTTGACAGGGAATGTGTTAGAAGCATGAATATTTATTGGAAATTTGATATATCACATCTATTTTGTAGGGTGATAATATCCTCTTGCTGGATGCACAAATAGTTTCATTTTACAATATCATCGTGAAAAATTTAAATATAAATTGTATTTTATATTATTTCATGTGTGTGTATATATGTATATATATTTATAAATATGTGTATATATTTCATGTATGTATATATATATAATTTATCGATTGTTTTTAAAATATACAAACACAATTATTCTTTAAGTGTAATAGTAAGGTTATAGACGAAAGTAGAATTTAGTATAATACTAAAAATTTAGTTACAATTTTAATAAGAGATGACGAATATCAAGTTTCCTGTCGTACCTATAGAAAAAGAAATACACAATTGCCCTGTTTTAATAATTTTATTCTTTGGATACATTTCTATTGAAACATTTCTAGCATTTTATCATTTTTACATAAAATATAAATCTTCCATCTTTCTTTCTGCGAAAATAGCATAATAAAATAACGCAATTGAAGTTGCTGACAGAAACTAGGAGTGTAGTAATAATTGGTACGTTTTTGGTATCATTTAGCACTATGTTCCATATTTCGATTTATAATAATAAAATTTGTCGATAATTTTAATGTTTCGCGTCAACGTGGCGATCGAAGTAGATGGTGTGTCCACGTTAATTCTAAGGAACAGCGGCTGATTTGACATAATTTCTCCACGCACCTCTCCTTCTAGGAGAGTCTGCCCGCGGGGCTATTTTATTCCCTTACATTCTACTTTTAGCGACTATTCGCCATTCCGAAAGAAAGACAATTTCGCCTTCGGCGAACAGGCTGCGCTAAGTATACCGTCCAACGATACGCCAGAGACTCTTGCCTCCCTCTCTTTCTCTTCTTCGAGTCGCCTTATATCCCCCCGCCGTATATACCATCCAGGAGGCAACGACGTACCTCTCGAGATCAGTATGACTGTCGGTGTGTACGGATACCGACTCACTATGGAAATAAAGCACTTCCGAGCTCCGCGAGAAATGCATACGTTCCCCCTGGCTACCCGTGAAAACCTTCCTCCGAGATCTCTGGCAATCCCTTCTCGTCACCAGCCTTCCACGAGAACAGCCAACAAACCGGCTGATACGGCTCTCGATTAAAGCTACACGGAGAAGGAAGTCGTTACGGTTCCTTCGGGCTTGTCTGAACGCTAACGAAATTCACGTTTCGACGTCGTCCTCATCGTTGTCGTTGTTGTTGACACGCAGCGGCCGAGTTACGCCATTTTGTCTTTCTTCGGGCTTAACCGTTCAGCGAAGCAGTTTCCACCTATCGAGGGGTATTTTAAGGTGTTCCCGACGAATCGTTGTGAATATTTATGTAGAGATGTCGAGTGTTTGTCGAGTATCTTTATTAAATGAATGCCTGGAAATGAAGCTATATTTTCTTTCGATTGTTGCCAACATTAATTTAATCCATTATAAAATAATCCATCTTTTCGTAAGTGTCCTAATTAAGTAGAAAATTTCTTTCATGAAATTCGTAATTAATTCTAATTCCGTGAATTTAATTTAATCACGACCAATCGATTTTGAAAATTTATAAGAACCCGTAATGCAAAACATTTTTAATATAATTTTAATATAGTGATAAAAAGATTCTTTACAATATAAGCTATATTTTCTTTCGATTGTTGCCAACATTAATTTAATCCCTTATAAAATAATCCATCTTTTCGTAAGTGTCCTAATTAAGTAGAAAACTTCTTTCATGAAATTCGTAATTAATTCTAATTCCGTGAATTTAATTTCACGACCAATCAATTTTTGAAAATTTATAAGAACCCGTAATGCAAAACATTTTTAATATAATTTTAATATAGTGATAAAAAGATTCTTTACAATATAAGCTATATTTTCTTTCGATTGTTGCCAACATTAATTTAATCCCTTATAAAATAATCCATCTTTTCGTAAGTGTCCTAATTAAGTAGAAAACTTCTTTCATGAAATTCGTAATTAATTCTAATTCCGTGAATTTAATTTCACGACCAATCAATTTTTGAAAATTTATAAGAACCCGTAATGCAAAACATTTTTAATATAATTTTAATATAGTGATAAAAAGATTCTTTACAATATAAGCTATATTTTCTTTCGATTGTTGCCAACATTAATTTAATCCCTTATAAAATAATCCATCTTTTTGTGAAGTTACTTACAAGTGTCCTAATTAAATAGAAAATTTCTTTCATGAAATTCGTAATTAATTCTAATTCCGTGAATTTAATTTCATGATCAATCAATTTCGAAAATTTATAAGAACCCGTAATGCAAAATATTTTAAACATAATTTTAATATAGTGATAAAGAAGTTCTTTATGTACAATATTAATTAGACGATTGCAGACATTGAAATTCAGCAAGTGATTTCTGATAAATCCACTCATCGTGCTTTAACAGATAATAAAATAGTGTGGCAAAATGTTTGAAATCGAAAAAAATTTATATTTATTTCAATTTATATCAATTAGCAATTTTTTATTATACATGTACAATTTCCTGACTGATTTTCTTTTGATTCTCTCACGGTACTGTCGTGTAAAATATTGAAATCACTTGCCTCGTATGTAGGTGACACAAATCCACGTGACTTATACTCAATTTAATTAACCCAAGCTGATTAATCCGAACGAGCCTTCAGACTCGCCACGGTTACGAAAGTTCCGTGGAAGAACGCTGTGCTCGCGTGTCTTCCGTGAGCGACGATCCTATCTTGGGGGCCGGTATTTCGCGACATGGATTCCTGCCTTGTATGCGGATGCGTCCTGTTTCGTAACGAAGCGGCAGGAAGCGAGCTGGAGGAATATTTCGGAAAGAACGAGCAACGAGGGATTGGATTAAAGCGCGCAATCATAATTTGTGGAACAAGCATGGATTTACCTTGCAAACGACGCAGAATGATACACGAGTTGCTCGGATTCTTGAATATCCGTAAACTGGCGAAGCATTTCGACTCTGTGGCAAGCTAGGTACATTTGGCGAGTATTAGAATGAAAAGGCGACTGAAATGACATTTATAACGTAACTAGGAAACTATTATATAAATTAATAATAGTAACAATTTCATGTGGGAGAACAATTATAATACAAATTAAATATTGTTATTTATTGTTATAAGTATTGTTATTTATTGTCATTTTTATAATTATATTTGTTATTATTCGTTTATCATTTACATCATTACATTTACTATTTATTATTGATACAATTACATATTATTTCGTAAGATAATGGTAACAAACTATTAAATATAGTTATTGTAATTCGTTGTCGATTTTATAGTTATATTTGTGCTCATGTTATATCAAAGAAACCGTAACAAGTATAATATTGATTATATCGTAAAATAATAATAACGTAATCGTAAATGCAATCGAATATAATATTCTTAAAAATATAAAATACAATTTTTACAATTACATTCGCTATTATGCAATTTTACTTTGCAGACAGTTATACATTTGTAATAAAAATATTATATGAAAGCAATATAACAGACAATTCACTCAATTAATGCAATAAAATTTGGATGCAATAACCCTAATATTTGCAGTAGCATGCAAAAACGAATATTTAAAATTTACAATACTTGTAAATTATTTAAATAAAAATTGTAAATTATACTGTAAATTATTTAAATAAAAATTGTAAATTATACTGTAAATTATTTAAATAAAAATTGTAAATTATACTGTAAATTATTTAAATAAAAATTGTAAATTATACTGTAAATTATTTAAATAGAAATTGTAAATTATACTGTAAATTATTTAAATAAAAATTGTAAATTATATTGTAAATTGTATTTAAAATTTACAATACTAATTTCCCTTATTCATTAGTTGTATTGTTGATCAATCAGCGGTAAAAAGATGCCGAAAATCGGCAGAACGAACAATTAATGCGTCTTCGTGGCAAATTAACCGGGAATCTTCTCAGTGCTTGCTCGGTTTTATAACCGAGAACGTGCGAACATTCCCATAGTTCACCGGAGTTTCAGTTTGCGACGGAAACCTTATGATCGCATTGTCTGCTACGCGAAGTACGGAATAATGGAGGAAACGAAGAGAAGCGTGCAAGGTCGAAGGGTTGAAGGGAAAGAAACGGTGGAAAAGCGGAAGGGTAACCGCTAGGACACGCGCTGGGACACTCTAATTGTACCGTGCTAGCCTAACTGCCACGATACCCTTTCATTTACATAACCATAATCCTACTTAGAGGTAGATGCCCAGATTCTCCTTCTGCATTTACGTTTGTGCATCGTGCCTACCTATTCGTTTTCATCTAATAAACACTTTCGAGATTTCATAGATTAATTTACATATGTTACGAGCTGGTATACAGGCTAGTGATCGTTTTGAACCAGTCGTCTCGCTTTTCTGAATTACACGCATTCTTCCTTATCTCGTTTTCAACGGTTGTACTTTTTGATGAAAGAGAAACAAGTGATGTATAAATATATGAGTGACGAGCGTATATTTAAATGAAATAGTTGAATAATAATAAGTTTATGTCATGTTATAATTAGATTATAGTTTGTAAAAGTTTTATTAAAGTTTCATTTTTTATTGAATATGAAAGGACAGAGTTTTTAAAGGGAAAAGTTTTAATTATCACCTCAAACTTTAGCAAAAGAAAGAAAGAAGTACGATTGACAAACATTTGTAAAATTTCTAAAACTTCAAAGTTTTGGATATTTTATAGATGTCTAATTTAGTGAATTTGTTACTACTACTATTAATATTAAAAATATTATTGACAATGTTAACAATGTTAAAGTATTATTAATAAAATGTTTCTTGTATTAACTAACTAATAAATAAATTAAAATAAATAAGTAAAATAAATGAATTAAATAAATTAAATAAATTAAAATATTCTTATTTTTCTTTTAATATTTTAAACTTGACAAAATTCATACCTATCATTAATTTAAAAGGAAAATGAATTTTCTCACATACGAGCAAGTTAAATTATAGATGAATAACCAATAAATAGCTACTTCTTTTTAATAATAGAAAAATTTAAATTGGAAAGAAAATTAATTTCCATTAGCGAAATAATAATTTTCTCAATTTTATATCTCCTATTCTAAACCTGATTCTCTAAAAGATTTAATTTTTAATTTTGTCAGGCAAAACTGATGATACAAAGTCTCATTTCTTAACATTCGCCGTTCAGTCATTAGGATCACTTTGAATTATAAAGAACTTTCAAATTAACTTCAAAGATATTTCATCAAATAATCTTACTGAACTAATGAAACTCATGAAATTTTTTTTTAGCAGTGTTTCAAATTTGTTACCATGGAAGATGACCCGGTAACAAATCCGTGATCCCGAAACGTGAATCTCGGTCACTGAAAGTTGCGATTACGGCCAACGTGAAGGGAAAACACCATTGAGATAAACGGAACGCCAGATGCTTGGAAATTCTATCATGTATTCACACACACACACACGTGAACTGGCTTTCAGAGCAAACTAATGTTTAACTGCGGTTTACTATGTAATTCTCGAGGTTTTATTTTTATAGTCATATTCGCGGAAAAATGAATCTGCACAGTCTAACCCAGTATGATACCCAAGGTTAGCGAGTGATGTCGTGCGATTTTCAGGAAACGAATGGAGTTTACTCAAAATGCTATAAAGAAATTAATCAAAACTCTGCATATGAAAAACAAATTCTGACTAGCATATAATTTATTCTGTTATCAGTAGTTATTCTATGATGTTTGAATTGGAGCGCCATGTGATTCTTGCCAGTAATCGTAAACATTATATTATCGTAACGTTAATATGATTTTCAGTTCCCTCGAAATGTAAGAAAAGCTAAGTAAAATTTTTTATAACGAAAAAGAAAATTCTGATTGGGAAATAATAATATCAATGCTATTGTAGCGTTGTGTGATGTTTAGATCGTCAAATAAGTTCAAATGTATATAGTACTCCTATTTCAAACTGAAATTGATTTCTCGTTTTAAGTATCAAGAGTCAGAAACTCTTAACAAAACTTGGCCTATGGTAAAAAAAATTCAGACCGAAAAATTAAAAACTGATTTGAAATCGTCGTGATAGTATGATTGGACAAAAATTTTCCTGCCGAATTTAACGAGTCAATTTGATCAATATCACTTTCAAGTGCAACTTCTCTTAAAAATTCGATCACCTTTTTATTTCTAACAGGAGATAGGAATAAAAAAAAAAAAAAAGAGCGGAATGAGAAATAAGATGCATCTTCTATTTACAAATAGATCGTATATTTACATACTTAACCTCGTAAACATGTGTACGTATACATATAAAAAAAGAAATACAGTCGTACGCGCGCCATGTTCAACGAAGTGATAACGTCGATCTAACGTTAACGCCACATGCACGAAACGTTACGTACATAAAATAATAAATTAATCCATTAAAAGAAAAAAAAAAAGAAAAAGAAGAAATGAAAAAGAAAAGGAAGGAGAGAGACAGAAGGAAGGAAGTACATCGAGGTGGATAGAAGTTAGGAGTCGACGTGTTTTATGGCTTGGCAGCATCGTCACTGCGTATTTCTTAACAATGAGCATCCCTCTTAAGCTTATACGCTCTACTTATTTTACGTATCTGCAATACACCAAGTTATGCATAACCATTTGCCAGGCAGCAACAATAAAAGTAGAAGAAGTTTAAGATTAACTCCGGAATGCGTGTACACGCCGCGGTATGCAGCCGATTTTCAGCACGTGTCGATGACCGTACACGCGAACGTGTTAACATTTTATTACCTATGTATGTCTCTGGCCAGTTGCATTTTAGTTAGTGTTGATCACATTGTTTATCAACGTATCGGGTGGCTGGGTTTTATTGCCTTCGTCACGCGAATATGACTCGTGTATCTTTGGGTGCTTATGGTTCTAAATGCCTCCACTTAAAACGACATTCTAAATTTCTTACATTAGCAATATATATATGTTATAAATATAATTGTAGAGAAAGAGGTGACGGAATGGAACTATTGAGAATAATATTTTAATGGAATCATTAGTCTCCAAAGTATAAAAGACAGATTTGAATGATTTTTAAACATTGATATATTAGTAAGGATTTTTAAAATGATAATGCGGATTTATCATTAATCATTAATCTGACAGATATGTAAGAAGCACTTGAAATTTTCTACATTATTAGGTTACACGAAATCTACGTTCTTAAAACTCTGAAACAGAAAGCGTTCATTTTTAACAATAATGATAAAAAATTTTAAAACATTCTTCGTTCGCGAGAATTCTATATTATTAGTAGACTACTAATTTGTAAAGTGCAAACTTCCACATAACGAAACATATAAAATAGAGAATAATCATTATTACATTAGCCACTATCGTACTGTATTAAATTATTACTCTCATTTTTCCAGTCACGTTCATAAAAAAATTTTAAAATGCCTAGAAGTCCGCAATTTAATCATCACCTTCTTCCCTGATTCTGAAAAATATAACATAACGTACGTATATACTCGGATAAATTTAATAGCAAGCTAATTCCAAACGGTGAAAGATCGCGCCTCTATTTAAAAGCGTCCAGCGTTAGAAGCTAGAACGTACTTCTACAATTAACAAGATCTCGCTAAAGTTCCGGGCTCGCGTACCGTCGTAATGGTGTTTCTATTTTTCAATGCGATTACCGCGCTTGGAGCAAACCGAGGCGCCTAAAAACTCATCCCCTATGATGCAGGTGTATAATTGGATATAGCATATCTCATCGAGAAACAACAGACTAGATGTATGCATATACATATATATATATATATCTATATCTATATGTTACTGTCACAAAGGTATGCAAAACCGTGTGTATCGCGTTCGTTGAACGGCTTGCAAAGTGAAGCAGCGCGTTTCACTCGGAAACGAGATCCACGCGAAAGGTAGGTATCATTACCTGTGTGAAGCTGTTTGACGAGGTTCTGAACTTTCACCTCGGTGAAGGTTAAAGACATGGAAGTGAACGAGAGGCCGGTGTCCCCGTTCGATCACGTGCACGAGCGTCAACGATGAAAGTTGCCCGTCACCTCGCCTTTTATTCCTCGTACGGCAACGATTTGTTACTCGAGCCGAGCCGAATCGAACGATATTGCAAAACGTTTGGTTATGGGATTCCCGTCTCGTTAGACGCGTGCGCGTCAAACGAGCCCAAAAGCGGCGGGTTCTACGTGAGATTTGTTGGCTCTCGCCTGATGGCGCGTTTAAATCAAAGGAAAGAATGCTCGTTTGTTCACCGCCTCGAGCAAATCCGTGCTCGTTTAGCGTAATCTATGTTTACTGATGGCGCTTGAATACATGGTTTTAGTAGGTTTATTAACAGACTGTGGAGTTTTCGACATTATTTCATGAGGGATCTGAAATGCGTAAAGTATTATTTACCCAGTGACGCAATTCGAAACGAGTGTGTTTTTCAGAGAGAGAGAGAGAAAAAGCTGAAATTCAGAAAACGCAATTCAACGCTTCTTATCTTGTCAATGTGCATTTGCTCGATGATAATAAATATTTCATCGACGTAACGTTAAAAAAGTTACCAAATGATTCATTTGCTGTTATTAGTTCCCAAATTTGACGTTGGATTAAATAACAGTCTTTTACTTGTATAAATGAGTGAAATTTTAGTCAACGAGTTATTAATGACGATTCCTTACCTAGGTTTTTTTAAATCGAAAATATGAATTTGCGTAAGCGAGCCGACGTTCGATAAATGTCCGTTTCAATTCGAGTTCCATCAGAGCAGGGGAACGAACGAGCATTTGTTCGTTTGATCTGAAACGCACCATGAGACGAATGGAATTCACGGGAATGGCCATGACACGGTTGCTCCTCGACCCCAAAAAAGGATCGCTTCGATACTTTTACTTGCTTTCGTTCACGTGTAACCTCTCCATCTTGTGAAGCGTTTTCGAGTGAAAAGGGCATAGAATGGTCTTCGGTTCTTCGGGAATGGGACGGAAGAACACTCGAGGACTTTCGTATCTTCGTCTTGTGTCGCAATTAAACTCGTAAAAGGTAGGATTTTGCTTTTCACGAACGTGAAAAGAAAGAAACAAGAAAGGTACCTCGAGGTGATGACGTCTGCGTTACGTGATCATTGCTTTGCGAAAATTTCTCGATGTAATCAATCATCGATACACGAAAGTGATTCAATAATTATTAACACCTTTTACCTTGGTTGCAGCATTAGAAAATGCTTACGGTTGTACAAATTTTTGCGTAATAATGTATACAGAATAACAAATGTAAGAAAAGAAGCTTAAACGTACAGATTAATTTTGAACAGCTCGCCCTGTAGCAACAAAATGAAAGAAAATGAAACAAAAGGGAACAGAAAGAAAATAGCGTTTAAGTTGTTCAAAACTGTCCTTGTAAATTTAATATCAATTAATTAAAGTAAGTTGAAACGATTTCTGTTCAATCGCAAATCACCTATTTGTCTATTTTCAACTGAGCGATCTAATGATTTGTGATTGCCTGATGTAAATGTAATTTAACAGTGGCTGAATCGCTTTGTTTTGATAAAAAAAGAATTAAAATAAAAAAAGTAATGTGCTGTTATTTTTATAGTTTGAAGTACCAAAGAAGATTTTTAATGCAATGTGAACGTTATTAATAAATTAAAACTGGCTGCAAAGAATTAAATATATGCATGACTTGCTATTTAATAAAAAATACTTTCTTTTGAGGCTATAAAGAAGCTACAAAGATGGATTAAACGAATTACTAAGAAAATAATGTTATACTAACAAGCAAGAGGATTATATTGTAGAATATTGTTGTAAAATCTCTATTTTTATTTAATAAATTTATCTAAGTTTCTAATAAGTTTATCTAATAAATTTTACAATTACGTTACGAATAATTATTGCATCACCTTCGTATTTGTCGAAAAACGAACATTATTTTGCGTTTCTCGGCGAAGAGGGAAACGAAAATGTTATGCAAACCGTGACTTGCTCACGATTCTGACATACTCTGAAATGAAATGTAAAGATGTCATTGACGATCAGTACAACAACCATCATGACCCGAAGAATAATTCAAGTTCACTTAGTAGACTGTGAATCTATCAATCCGACGCAGACAATCGAACGTCAACGTTTGTAACTATAACATCCATATATCATATAAAATTTAAATATTTCGTAATTAAATATAGTCTTTAGCTTAATGACTTTAATCAATAACCTCTACGCGAAACAATTTTAATGTTTCCATCTTAATCATCTCGTAGTATCGTGGCGGCACTTGGTGAACCTTAACTTGATAATGCAAAAAAAAAAAAAAAGAAAAAAAACGAAAGCTCGTTCGTTGTATAAATTATCATACATCACCAGCAAATCTATCGACGAAAGTATTTTCGAAACGAACGAGACGATTTAAGAGGACTTTGTCTCGCTAGCATTCTTCCCATCGTCCGAACGAACAGCCGCCACGTTCTCGTTTTTCGTCACCGATCTTATCTCCTTCCTCGAGTCACCGTACTGACTGTTGAAGAAGAGAGCGACACCTTCCTTCTTCGTGGATATTTCTCTGTTCGATTCAGCCTCGGTGTTGTCACCAGGTTGTCCGAGCAACGCGTTGGAATCTTTCCTCCGATCATTCTGTTCCACAGTGATGTAATGTCCTTTAGGGACTTCCGTATCGCCAGCCTGTGGTAAATTACTATACACGTGTTGCAACTGTTGTTCCTCCGGCTGGCCGTGAACTTGTATCTGCCCCTGTTCAGGCTGTTCGATGGCCGCGAGTATATCTTGCAAGAGACCGTTAGACAGCACCTGATCGTGTCTGATGCTGCCATCCGAATTCTCCGTCCCTAATCCTCCGTCGGCAGCTTGGATTTGCAACGTGTACGTCCCCTTGGAGCCCTGAACCTCGAAACCGTCCCCGTTCAATCCCTTCACCAAGGACAGAGCTTCGCTGCCCTCGTGAGTGGTCAGAAATTGACTAGCATCCACCTCGTTCGCGGCTAGGTTCTTCGCTTGACTTAGGTCCAGGCCCGCGGTCAAAGCTTCGGCTCTGATCCCGTTGTTCTCTCGTTGGAATTGAACGTTCGAGGAGAACGAGTCCTGAGATTGTACGGCCGGTGGTGCCGAGAGCACGTTCGCCACATCGGTCGATTGACTGTGATCACTGGACACGACGTTGTCGGAGCTCTCAGGAGCGGCGTAACTCACGCCTATCGAACTGCCGTAGCTGTCCTTCAGATTCGTTTTAGGCTGATCGAAGTTCTGCAGGCTCAGCTGGCCGACCGACTGCGTGTTATCCAGCCCGCTCAACACGTTCGACAACGAGTCGACTTTGAAAAGCGAATTCTGATTCAGTCCGGCGGGGAGTGCCGCGCCGAAACTCGGGCCGACGTTCAACGAGTGACTTCCGAGATCTTCGAAGCTGTACCGCGTGCCAGGTGCCGTTTGCTGGAGGCCGCAATCGTGTCCACCACCTGTCGACAACGGGAAATTCACAACCGGAGTGCCGTACGTGGTGGTAACAGCGTTGCTGATGCCGTCGTATAAATTGCTGCCAAAGCCGGCGGAGCTGGAGACGAAGGAAGAAGCGGGACCAAAGTTAGGCGCCCCGTACGTCAACACCGGCGCTGGTGTGTTAAAATCACCGAATGACAATGGCGTTCCATAGTGAGCGTTCGGTGCCGCCATTGGTGAGTTCAAGCTGACGCTAGGCAATTTCTTGAAAGCGACTGGAGCGTTATGGATGGGTAACTGTTGCTCGAACGAAAATGGCGAGAGGTAAGTTTTTGGCGCTTTAGCGGCTAGCTCCGCGTGTCTCGGCGGTGGCAAGTAGCGATTAAGGTTAGTCAAAAGTCCGCTGGGAATGGATTCTTTGAATTTGATCGGCTCGCGATTCCTTGGCGGAATCAGGGTACCTGGAGGTGCAAGTGGATGTCTGAAGGATCCAGGGGGATGATAGTGTTGCAGAGTTTGCTTGAAAAGTACGTTGCCGTGTAGTCCGACGGAGGAAAACGAGGATGCTCGACCTGCCTCGGCAGCTGGATAAGGACCATTTGATGAGTATGATGATGAAGGAGGTGCACCATAGGAATCGAGCGCGGGAGGTGGTGGCAAAGGAATACCCGACTCAATGGGATTCAACTTTCCAAACGAAACGCCTGATAACGGCGGTGGGCCGTAGCTATTGGAAGGTCCGTTTAACGACAGCGACAGATCGTTTCCTAGATTTTGAAACGCGTGAGAGCTACCAAAATTCGAATTGACACCGGCATCAAGCAGGGGTAATTTCAACGTCGGCAATCCAGCGGTAAGGTCCGAGGTTAGAGACGGATTCGTAGGCAGTAACTCGAATCCAACTGTTTTCACGACTGAAAGTGGTTCTACCTTTGGCACTTCGTACTGTAAATTAATCCCACCTTGGATATCATTCTGGGGTTCCTTCTTTGGCGGGCTTTCGTTGTGAAACGGTTCGTATTCCGGCAACGGGGGTGGCGGCAATCCTTTATTGTCGTTAGAACCAGATCTCACCGAGGTCTTCAAGTCCTGTGCCTCGGGACTGTGAATCGGTACGCCGTACGAATCGCTCGGCACGTTCGGATTCTCAACGACGTTGTTCGTAGACTGCGGACGCTGTAAATCCAAGGATGAACCGTCTATAATCCTCTGCTCCTCGGATGGAGGTCCGTAAATATTCGTAGGCTGTTGATTGCCCAATCCAGCAATTGGTTGCCAACCATCGTACTTTATGTCGGGTGGAGTAGGTGGTGCTGGCACGCCTGGCGGAGGAACTGGCGGTCTGTACAGATCAGGTGGTCCATATTGTGATTCAGGTACCACTCCAAGCGATGGCGGTGGAGGTGGTCCGTAGTTGCCGCTCGATTGCGAACTAAACTGAACAGCCAGTTTTTGCGGAGGCACACCGTAGGTATCGAAAGGCACTGGGATAGCAGGTCCGTGCGCCGGGTTTGTTGGTCCAAGACCGGAGGATCCTACCGCTATGTATTGATTGGATGTGAATTTCAATGGTGGACCGTACTGAGGTTTCGGCAGTCTGAACGAACCGAACGAATATGGCGGTCCATGGTATTGCTTTGGTGGTCCATAGTGAAGTTTCAACGAGCCGAAGTTTAGCTTCGATGACAAAGGAGACAGAGGAGGGCCGAAACTTTGTTTTGGTGGACCGTGAAGCGGTTTAATATTCCGTGGTGGCCCGTATGAAGCTAATGGTGGACCGTAGATGGGTGGTGGAAGATCTGGTGGTGGCGGCGGGTATATGGGTGTTGGTCCTTGATCACCTGTTAACTCTGGTGGACCGTAAACCGGCACTGGTCCTTTAATATTTGATCCAATTGGTGGCCCGTAATCATCGGAAGGTGGACCGTAATTACTTATTCTTTCGTCAGCCTTAATTTCGTTCGGATTCTCTTTCTCCTTGTTGGCCAGCGATTGCGATTGCGCTTTGTTAACCACTGCGTGAACTTGATGTCCGATCAACAGGACGCAGAGCAGCGTGATTGTCATCTGAAATGAAAACGAAACACTTCTTCAATTTTCCTGTCGTTATTGTTCGATGACGTTTAAATAAAGAAAAAATTTGAAGGCACAAAGTTGCACATAAAACAATTTTCTATCGAGTTTCTATTTTCTAAATTTTATTTTTTAAAATATAAATTTTATAAAAATACACAAGCTGATAGTAAATATCTTTTCTTTAATCTTATTATAGTGTTTGAAATTTTATATCTCAATCTCATATATTTTGTTTGTGTTTTAAGGATCGGTCAGATTTTGAATGTTTCAATATAGCCTTTAAATATAGTATAAATATTGTTGAGTCGAAATGATTATAATAATTTATGCTAGATTACTAAAATTTACGGCATTTCATTTTATTTTGTATTTTATAACCATGATAGAAACTAGTGATTGAATAAAAATCAAAAATTACTATGATTCCCAACGATATCAATTAAGAATTAAATTTAAAAATTCTACGTTCAAAGCATAGAATCCTGCGTATTAACAAGGATTCTTTCACATTTTTCTTAAGACTAGTTAAGAATAAAAAGGTACGAAGGATTAACACAGCGTGACTAAAATAATAGGTAACTAGTTATTTATTAAACGATAATGGCTATGGTTATCGTTTAGAACGTAGTAAGACTTAACTAGAGCGTAGACCTAAGTAACTTATTTAATTTTCTGTACCAAATAAGGAAAAAATGAGATTGGAGAAAATGAACATTTCATGAATATGAGCATGTCCAGGGTGATTAAAATATTTCTACAAAATTAATATTAACATTTAATATTTAAATAATACAAACATAATGTAATATGTAAATAATTAAATATTAATTTTTTAATGTAATATTTAATATTTTATCAAAAGAGAAAATTAGTATTATCAAGTAGATTTTATTAATTAAACTTTCTGCCGGTTTAGTTTTCTATGCATTAAATCATGAATTCAAATTGTTCTGCTCTATTCAATTGAATATCTTTTTGTTATCATATTCGATAATAAACACAAAATTACTGAAATTTCTAGGTTTGAGAGTTAGAGCTACTAGCGTAGCCTTCTCCTGTTCTAATTAGTTGGTTGGGAACATAAGTGTAGCTCGGTATCGTGTACACATTTCGCTCGTGCCAGCACATATTGTCTAGGGTTCCGAATTGAAGGCCGTGAGAGACTTTAAGCTAGTTTACAACCACGGTTGGCGCAAGGCAAACCAGTCATCCCGATGCGTGTGAGAATTATGTGAACCTGTATTTACTCACTGTAAGTATTAAACGCATGCGCCCGTAAATAATTACGTTAATTACAAACATGAGTGTACCCTGTATGGGCAAAAGAAATTGTATTTTCACTTTAATCGTATTGTTCTTGATTTGATTGGAAGCTCGTTATCGAAGATTTTACATAATACTGATAATACATTACTTAATAATTCGGTCCACTTTCGTGTCGAGATTGTTTCGTTGTGTAATGAAAAATAAATAGCCTAGAATTTTAATGTACATCGCCGTGCGACACAGAAAAATATTATATTATTTAATTATTAAATTTATTATTATTGTATTATTTATAATATTATATTGTACTGTATAAATATCACCTGTTAAATATAATAATATATGTCATATAATATAATACAATTAAGTATTTAGAAAAAAAGAAAGACCTATAAATCCATTTATATTTAATTAATGCTTTCATGCCTTGACATAATTTTCTTCTAGAACTACCCTTAATGTATGTAATAATTCTTCAATTATATAGAAAATATTCCAAGTAAATATTGTTTAGTTTCATAATCAAGACAAAATATGATATTCAATTTTTAAAAAAAATGAGAGGATTTTATTTTCTCCTAGTACTCTAATCTCTTGTACTCCAGATAAGCAGTTCATTCTATATATATTCCTTTCTTGTTAAATACGAAAATTCTATTAATTTTGTAAGTACGGACAATTATCAACTTCGATTAATATTAAAAGACTAGAATTAAAATTTTCCACACAATTTATCCAATTAATCTTCATTAAAATTAAAAACTGTATTCCGACATTCGTCGGAAAGTCTTATCTTCTTCTGTATTCATCTATTTTTATAAAAGAAGAACAGCAATTTATTATTTAAACTAACATTTATATCAATTACTACCTATAAATATGTCATTTATGTAGCAAATTTATTTATTCAATCGCTATACGTATTATTTCAACAAGTTACCATTTTAAATGTGTTATTAAAATATTTCTTGACAAGTGAATTTCAACATTCAATTTTGAAAAAAAATATACAATTTATATTAATGTTCCATTACTAATATTTATTTCTAATAGAAAATAAAAAGTATATATTTGGTACGTCTAATATCAGTAACGCAAGGAATCTTGAAAATAATGAAATAACCCCTAGATCATCTACTTTACACTTTTCTTCATTTTTGCTACGATAATCATAGGGTTAAATAAGAACAATGATGGAAAGTAGGTTAACTGACCTCCTTAGAACGAAGTGAACGAAGAAAGTGTTGTAAGCAGTGCAAATGTTGTAATTTCCTACATACAATGGACAAAAATAATAATTGTGTTTTTTATTTAAGACCTTTTCTGTTATAAAATGTCTAAAACAAAGATACTCTAATATTTCTTAAAGCTTAAATCTATTTCAAGGAAAAGGGTCGCTGCAATTAGATTTATATCCCTTTTTTACAATAATAGATATGCATTTCACTTTATTTCACTGTAATGACCAGTTTGTATTTCAGGAAAGATACTGTATAGATAAATACGAAACAATTTGGCAACGCGCAAGTTTAAAGTAATAAAGGTCACCAAGAAGTGCATGTCATCCTTGCAAGTCTTAAGTGGCACAATGACCGAGATGCAAGGTTAACATAATATGCCGCACTTTCTCCCAAGTGCATCAACGAGAAATGCAACGCAAGAACACATCGCGCATTGAGTGGAGAAACATGCAAATGTATCTCGAATTTCTATACATCTTTTAACAGCTCTTGTTCATTGGAATTTTTGTACTACGAATTTTACATTACAGTAGGTATTGTATTACAGTGTCAGTATTATTACATTATTAAATTATATTCTTATTTTAATTACAGCATGGCAGTACTAAGTTATTATTAAAACTGATAATTAACAATTGTCTTGAAAGTCTATATATTCAAATATCAATTTCGCTAAACGTCAGTGAGTATGTGAAAGTTCAACGATTGTGCGTTCTGAAAATCAATAAAGTTGTATTTTTATGGGTTTATCTATTTCATATATGATATACATAATGCGTAATTTATGTAAATGTATATTCACCGCAATTTTAATTCGTAAATAATTTTATAAATGTTTAATTTGAACATGTAAATTTCCAAGTTGATAAAAACACATACAAATTTAAATGAATTTATTTCTTCACATAAATCATATAAACTTTTTATATGTTTCAATTCTAAAACTACTGAACTTTTAATAACCTATTCGTTATATAAATTCATAAATAAACTGTACATAGGACATACACATTTATTCCAATAATAGTTACGAAATGTGAAAAAAATATTCATTTGACAATTTGTAGCTATTTGTAAAAATGAAAATATAAATAAAACGAAAAAGAATTTTAACATTTCTCGATTCTCATTAATTTTTACATAAATCTTATCCTGTATAAAGGCTAAAGGTTATAAGTGTATTTTGTTTAAGAAGTAAACATTGGTCGTTGTACAAAAATAGTACAAAAGGTATCGATTTCTACTTAATTTCGATAAAAGAGAGAGAGAAAAAAATGAATTACAACCGCTTATAACTATGTGACAGGTAATAAGTTACGCTGTTACCGCAGATAGCGTGAGTTGGAAGCATTTGTCACAAAAATAGCATTGATTGATGACCTCCGAGAGAGCATTTTCAAATCTTTATATTTTTCTTTTATCAGAACATTTAACACATTCTTCTTCTTTAAACACTGTATTTCAATGTCAGAATGAACGTTAATATACGACATATATATATACATAAATATAAATATGAATTTTTTACATGCTGTATATAAATTTATTTGCGTAACTGAAATTACGTAACTATTATTATAGTACTTAGAAAAGAAATTTTATAGTAAGTAAAAAAGGATTTAATATTATAAAATACAATAAAAGTAATTTTAACTAAATGACAACAGAATGAAAGAATATAACCCAAATAGGAATTTCTGAAAATTAAATATTGTGATAATACATGCTCGTATTATACTGATTTTTATTTTAACTACTGTTGCGCTTTATGATGCCTATAAGAAACATAAGCCTCGTTAAAACTTTCGCTAGACTGCGGATTTTTATGTACTTATACTTTCAAACTGTGAAATTGCATAAATATAAAAAGATCTATAAAATATCTAAATAATCGTTTTTATTATATTCTTAGAATATAAATTTACGTAAAAATCTGCAATTTAGCATTTGCTAAATATAACATGAAGATATTGTTAAACTTTGTATAAATTATGAATATCAATGCACATCCATGTTAATTTTTTTCAATAAAAAATCGTTAGCTTTTAAAAGAGAATTCGGATTCAACATTTGGTTTGATGAACGTACTCAGGATATTTTGGAACGAAATTAGTAGATTGCGTGGTTGAAATGTCTAGATGTATCTTAATAAGTGGGACTTGTCATCAGAGACGAATTTAGCACGCATGAATAGTAAAAGAAGGTCAAGTAAACATTTTAACATAACTTTCTAACGATATTACAACTGTATTTGTGCAGATATTTTCACAGAAATGTTGAAGAAACTGTGAAAACCCTTATAAGTTTGTACGAAATGTTTTTTTTAAAAAACTACATTTGATACAAGAATTCAATTCATATATTAGTATAGATAAATACTTATCACACGCACAAATGAAATTATTATTATCATTAATTTTTTATTATTATATGATACTCCCATTTATACATATGTTCGGTATTACATTTAAGTAACAAATACAAATTGATCCATATTAAATGGTGAAAATGATCCATATTAAATGTAAAAAATGTAAGAAAATTATTGATAAAAATTAAAATAAATTTTCAATAAAAATTTAAATCAAATTGAAATTAATATAAATTAATTTGAAGCAAATTAAAATTCAAATGAAATATAAATTAATTTAAAATTAATTTGAATTGAATTAAATCTAAAAGATTAATTTAAAAATAATCTTCAGATTATTTTGAAAATCTATGATGACATTTTTAAATAAAATTTAAATTAGAATTTAATTTATTCATTAAACAGTGTGTAACGTCTGTCTCTTTCCTTCAGAATCTACTAATTATCTTCTAATTTCTTATTTTTTTACAAGGAGATGTATCTTTACGATCAACTTCTTTGTTCTTAAGCTCAACAAATTATTTCTTAACAATGATTTATAACCATGATCTAATAGTGACTCATGTTCTTTAACATTTCTTAATGTAACTATTAAGTTCTGCGATTTAATTTCCTCTATTGAACAGTTTTTTCCATTTCATTGTCTATTTTCTAATATTCTTAGAAACAGACAAGAGTTTACTTAAGCAATGACGTTATACTTCCCTAAACATTAATCTATTTGCATTTGTAACGTTCTATAAAAACAATTTTCTCGGTTGTTATCATCGGTATTCATGCTTGCAATGTCAGTGATTATAGCCATGAAGTCGTTAACATTATTTATATCGTATAGAGTAACAACAAGCGAGACGTAAAATGGAAAGTTTTTACAAGTAAAATTGATTATTCCAATTGTATGAAAAAACATTGTTAAACCTCTAAAAAGGAGATATGATAATTTCTTAATCATGATATTCATAGTAATGAAAATGCGAGTGACACGAATGATTTCATGTACCAACGAAAAAGTGACGTATTCTGGTACATGAAGAATATATATAACAGTAAAAATATGACAAATTTTCTCAAAGAAAATGATAGTGAGAAATTGAAAAAAATGATATAAATTCCATTCCATAAATACTAAAGGTACACTATCGTTCAAAATTCTTAGAGCAAGCACTATAATTGTTTCAAAACTAGGAAAAAATTGAAAAAAATTTTTCAAACAGCAATACATATAAATTCTAATATAAACGTATCAATAAATCACAAGACATGTATTTATATATCATCTGTTATAGTATAACAAATTATAATTTCCTTTTACCAAAAACTCTTCCACGAAGAATCCATTTCTTTATCTAGTTTCAACTACATCGGAGATTCACAAACATTCTCGAAAGTGTATCCTTTTACATCCACCCAGGGTGCAAATGATTAATTCTTGATGCAGTTTCTTTCTATATCGTTCTCACGTGGCAAAGGTGCACTCCTAACGACGTGATGCACCCACTTATTGAGACGCGACCTATACGCTCGCGTGTGCAATACTTTACACGTAGGTTGTATCCAGAACGGGTAGACAGGCGAGTGCATCGATGTAGGCAGATTGTGACTAGGTCAAACACCTCCTTCATGCATAGTCATATATTCCGACCACGTAGGACGAGTGCACGTAACGCGGTGGAAACCATTACTTCTTATCGAACGATACGATTCACCGGGAAATCCGATGTTTATTTCACTTTTGCTTCCGCCTTTGAATCGCAACTTTTTCCCGCGCGCACGTGCGCTCTCTATACTTTGTCGTAAATTGATAAAAACTTTCGGAACGAAGAATCGATTAAAGCACTGACACTAAGACGTTATAAACTTCCTACAGCATGTACACTTTCACTTGAGAATCTCTAAACACTTCTTATCTCTGATCTTCAATATTTTCTAGTACATAACAAAATTTTTCAATCGCACGTGCATTTTATAATGCAATTATTAATGCACTTCACAGATCCTTTGATGTATATATTATTTAATTGAATTCTTCAGTTTATAACGTAATAAATTAATTAGATTGCAGAATAACAAACTGAAACGAGAAATCATTAGTTCATTCATTCAATCCTGCTGCGGTTCTCAAATTTTTATATTTAAATCCCTCGCTCAATCTAGGAGACGCATTTATAATGTTTCAAGGAGATGTTCAACGTAAAACTTAAAAATCATACACGATCTGATGAAAATTCTTTTAAATTTTGTTTAAACTCGAGATATTTGCGAATTTTTAGAGAAACATAAATGTATACCAAAAGGTATACAGCAGAGAAAGTGCACGATGCATTTACGAGTTTCGTTTACCGCTTCGAGGAACACGTGACGATTCTTTCCTTTTTTTTTTTCTTCCTTTTTGTTTGGCATCCTAGTAAACCGGTTGGTTGCAAAAACACAAGTTTGCTTAGCATATCCTATCTGATATTTACCAGCTTCAGCAATATATATGTAATAAATTTCGTCACAAGAATTTGAATGATGTGGAAAGTTTCTCACGCTTCAACTTTAGAACGAAATTTTTATTACTAACTGGAATGTAAATATTATGTAGGAGTGTAGGAGATTCTATTTGAAATGCTAATCAAATATTTATACAACGGAGAGACTAGTGAATGAAAATTCAGTTGGTTGGACTTGGTAATAGCTAGTTCTTATTGTTGGTACAAGAGACAATTTGTTGCATCAAGTTCTTACGCTTTGAACAATTTCTGCTTAATTGACTGAAACATAACTTATACAGTATTTGTTACATTATATTTTTATAGATTTTCTATGCATTGTATAAAGAATACTTTAATTCAAACGTAAAACTTTTTTAAACTAACGTGTAAAGCTCCATAAAATACAAAATAAAGAATAAAATTTTCATCATTTGGAAAGTAATATAATTAAAAATATGATTTAAAAAAGTGAATTTAATAAATACATATTTTTTTGATAAAAAAAAAGTATTGTATCAAAAATTAATTATATTAGTTATATTTATATTAATTGTAATAAAATTTCACAAAATAAAATATACACAATAGTTCTTATTTAAAAAAAATTGTAACAAAAGAAATAAAAAAGGAAAGCAATGAAAAATCATTCAATAATTACAATTTGCAGTTGATATCTGGATTTTTCAAATTTTAACTATCCAGAAATAAAATTTGCACATCAGAAATTCTAATGTACTACATTTTGAGTAATATATAAATATTTATTTATTTCTTTAATTCGTAAAATAACTATGTTTCCGCAACTTTCAAATGATAATTAACTTCCTGAATCGACAAAGGTTTAATATAAACTTATCATTTTCCAAAAAAAAAAAGAAATTAAAATTCAAAATTTAGCATCTCAATTGTCATTTTTCTATTTAAATTTCTCTAATTATATTTTAATACTTCGTCATCGTCCTTATGTCTACAATTATACGTCGATTACTGTAACTTCGAACTAAAATCGCTGCTTTCTATAAGACTTTCAGTCTTAATTGAACAGTAAAAGCTATAATCACTTTCATCACGTTTAGATATTCTCATAATGTTGATGCAACCGCGTGCTAAGGAATTGTAACACTGTCTACAATTAATTCAGTAGCCAAAATGATTTTTACTTTCACGTTGAAAGAGTTTACGACTTTTCATTTACCTTTGCTACAATTAACATTTCATCAAATCTTAACTGTTTAATACGTCACTGCCCACAGTGATCCTCGGTGAAGATGAATTTTTTTTTAAATTTATTTAAATAAAATAAATTTCGTCGACTGTGAAAGTATTTTAAAATAGAATAATTAAGATAAAGTATTGATTAAAGAATATGTTAGAACAAATAAGGTTAGATTAAAAATTATTAAGTGCTATTTCCTTATATTAGATCATTCAATAAGTAACATGAGTTTCTGAGAGTTACATTAAAAAGTAATAGAGAGATTCAGATAGTATATAAATTTCATTTATTATTAATTGTAAAAAAATTTGTTTCATCTGTTATTAATTTATTACTTTTTTAATTTATTAATTAATTAATAAATTTATTATTTATTATAAAACGATTTACTTTACTTATTATTGTAATAATATAGACAGAGTCATTTAAAATAATATTACTATAAAATTTGAATAGAAGATTTAAGAAAAGGGGATATAGAATTAGAAAAAGTATAAATTCATCACTAGTCAATTTCCAACAAGTAATTTCCTACTTTCATCTATTATACATAGTATACGAAGACCAACCGCAAAACCTAGATGACTCAATATTTTTCACTGGACGTACAGATAAAGAAATTTATAGATCGTGTCCCGCTTTCAATATGATCAGCTAATGATACATATATTTGACAGCAGATATTTATAAGATGAAAAGTGTCGAAAGAGAGAGTAACTGCTTGAGATTAATGACACCGGAACAGCCAATCAAAAATAAAGAAAGACTGAGTGCACGAATATCAAGAACCGATAAGAAACTTACAATTACTCAATCTGTGCTCTAATATCGTAGTTGTGCGGTTATCGGTAATGAATACTTTCCTACTAGCTATTTTGTAATTTGTATGCTCCGCTCTCACACGAAATTCGAATTCAGGGATTAACGTGGTTAACGTGTTTTCGTGAAACAGCTTTTCCGCTTCAATTGTACAATCTTATGGATATGTATACTGTATTTCGCAATATTTGACAAGGTGTTAAATATCTCTCAACATTTTTGTAATATTTGGAAAAATGCGTTTCTATTATTCACAATTCTGCCATCAAAGTTGCTGCAGAGCCTACTCTAAGATTATGGATTGATTGTAATTGAGTTTCAAACCTGACTCATCAACTTATAATATTTTTAATTGCTTTAGAATTCTAAATTTCAGATTAAAGAAACAGCGAAATACAAATGTGAATGACAAAAAATAGATTTTTTAAATTTCTTCCTCCTTGAAAAATGTAACGTCATATGTGTGACAAAATTTGATCTCCATAATATTTCCAATTCTTATCATCATCAATATCTCTACATGTATAGTTGACGCGATAATAAAACTTAACTAAAGAATGAAAAGAAATTAATTTAAAACGATATTACAATACAATATAATAATACAATAATATAAACATCACAGCTCACAATTAATTACAAAATATACACCGACCATAACTCAATCCATTAAGAACCATACAGCATTTTGTCATAATATTCAAAATACTTCTTTTTCTGAACTTTATAAAAATTTTAGAACCTACATAGAAAAAGTAGTAGTAAAAAATATCGAGTAAATTTTCAAAATTTCATGTCTGCAGTATTAAGGAATAGAATGTGAATTGATCGGGCACAAATTTCTAGCGGAACGTTGCGTTAATGAGTTATTCTAACGATAATAAATGATCATTCATGAAATCATAAATAATCGAGCAACAACTTTCCCAGATCTCGGCTCGAGGAGAAAATTACATCTACAGAGAACTACCGCGTTCACATCGAGAATCCTTCCTGTAAATCGACCGAGCTCTCGCGAGATCGCTGGTCCATCTCGATCACTCTGATCGATCCGTCAAGCATCAGTCGATCAAAGAACGAAAGTAATACAAAACTTTGTGAAATCGCGATCTTTCTTGTCGAAGGAGCACTGAACAACACACGAATCGTTCGTCCAACGAAAACGAAGACATAAAGCAACACGATGATTCTCGAGGATTGCACGATCACCTACCTTGCCTCGTAGCATGGTTGCATCCGCGCGAATTGCTGCCAGCACTGTACACAAATTGAACGACGAATTACTCTCTGTTTCTTTCTTTTTCTGCTTGGTTCCTTTTCTTCCTTTTCGACGCGCCGAAACAAGAAAAGGAGGAGCCAAGGCGCGCGCGCGACGTTTTCCTCGGTTTCAATCGAACGCGATTCTATAGTGTCGCGACGTGCACACCATCCTGACACTCTTCAACCGGTAGTCAACCTCTTTGACGGAGGGGACCCGCGACTCCGTCACTACTAACACAAAAAATGCTCGCTCTCGTATGAACACTCCGCTTATATAGACTCTGAGAGAGGGGTACTAGTTGCTGGAATTCTCTCTGCCGAGTAAATCGAGGAAACGACTAACCAGAGAGAGAGAGAGAGAGAGAGAGAGAGAGAGAAAGAGAAGAGTAATGAACAGCGACGGCGAAGACGAGGGAGGGAGTGAACAGAGAGAGAGAGAGAGAGAGAGAGAGAGAGAGAGAGAGAGAGAGTGAGAAAGGGAGGAGAGTGGAAGAGAGTCGCGGTGATGTTCAGGACGTGAAGACAGGGAGAGGGAAACCCCTCACACGTCGGTTAAAAATTCTCTTTGTAGAGAAAGTAGGCTAGCCCTGTCTCCGACATGGCGAGGAAAGATGCGCTCGGAAGTATTGGACCGATGATGCTTGCCGGTCTCGTGTGAATAAACGTAAAATTATATCGATGAACTTCTCGGCTAATTTCGCGTAATGTGTCATTGAAATTGTAAGAGTTGAGAAATTACCCGGCGAATATGATTTAAATGTTTAACGTGTGACACTTTTGCGAGACAAAAATTTGAGGGGAGGCGTTTGAATGGATGGAAATTTATTTCCGAAGAGAATTCCTGGAAGTGTTTGTCAAGGTTACTATGATTTAATATTTTGCTACAGGTGATGGGGATAGACTGGAAGGAGTTGATGTCTGGATTATCGGAATGTTTGAATTGTTTCCTGTTTATTACGTACATTGAAGGTTTTATGTCTTGTTTGAAATAAAATCAAATTTGCAGTGATTCACAGAATGAAAGAGTTAAAATTCCTTAAGCGTAAATGTTATTAATTTAGGAATATTAAAAGAAGTTTTTCTTTAACATGTTTGCTTATACATATGTATGGTTTTTGATTGAATTAAAAACTAGATATTTTAAAATATTTAAAGTATGTATATAAATATTTAAGTATGTATTTAAAAAAAGGGTGTACATAAATATCTAAAGTATGTATTAAAATATGTACAAAAGAAGAACCACGGAATATAATTTATCTTTCGGATTTCTTTCTGATGAAAATAAATATGAGTTGAAAATAAGCATTTCATTCTTTAAAAAATTATAAATATATAAATATCTAAGTATGTATTTAAAAAAAGTGTGTATATAAATATCTGAAGTATGTATTAAGATATCTACAAAAGAAGAACCGCAGAATATAATTTATCTTTCGAATTTCTTTCTGATGAAAATAAATATGAGTTGAAAGTAAGCATTTCATTCTTCAAAAAATCATACGTAAATTATGGGTTTTGTAAATTTTGTTTAAAAAAGTATTAAAAAGTGATATCTAGGCAAACATCTTAGTAAAGTAATTTTCCAATATTATGCATGCAATTATAAATGATTCATCTATAAATAAAAAAATTTATTATACGTCAAAATATGTAATCAAACCTAATCTCTCTCAATTTTAGAAATGATTTCTGACGTTGTTCAAATCACGAACGTCATAAATAACATACTGTTAAGCACCCAATTAACAAATCGCATAAGAACTTTTATTTTTCATTGTCACGTGAGCACGTAAAGTTTGAAATCAAGAGTCTGTAATCCACGGATGAATGCGTTTCGTGACTTGAAGAAGAAAAATTTGTATGCAATCGAACATAAATTTACACGCATCATAGAACAGTTGTCGCAATCATTATTGCATTGGCTACTTATTACGGTTTAACTGGTCTCTTTAGAAATATGTCGTTCTTTTATTACATATTGACAAAAATTAAATTGCATTGTGTTGTTACAACTTAACAGTTTCTTATTATGCAACCAAGTTTTTTTTAAAATCCAATTTTGCATATTAAAATGAATGCGTAAAATACATAATAATCGTGTTATATAAAAATTATGAAATATATTATATTACATACAGATAATGCAATATATAATATGTATAATATATTATAAAAATTATTGTAATTAGAAAGTATTATAAAAATATTTTATAATTATTAAGTTATATTATACCGTGTTGGCCAAATAAAATAGTACAAACTATGTGTGTATGTCGATTTTGCCTTTTTCTTTAATTAAAGATCCTTTCCTTTAATTAATCTAAGATAGTTGAAGAAACAAAAGATTCTTCACGCTTCACTTTCTTTAAATGGAAAGACGTATTAATTATTTCTGTTCACATAAAGAGTGCTCATTCAAGTAATTTATTTGATATTCTTCATAAATAAATAATTAAGTCAAAGTACACAATTCTCATGACAAATTAGAAATAAATTAAATTAAAACTCATTTTACCAATAAACTAATGAAATCAAGAATCTTCTGAAGAGAAATCTTCTAGATATAGATTAAAATATTTTATTAAAGGATACTAATTGATCTCATGTATTTACTTAAAATAAGATTTAACATTAAAACTATCGACTATGACTAGAGTAAAGTGTCCTAAGTATAAAAAATAACAAAAGGTCATTCGAATCTCTAAAAACATGAAATTGTTAATATTGTAAAACTGTAAATCTGCAATATTAAAATAAATCGTAAAATCTATAAAATTATAGATCTATACAATTGATAATAAATAATAAATTCTAAAATCTATTTAAGTCGTGAGTCTGTCAAATTTCTTAGCAATTTTGACTATTCTGGCGGTTTCACTATTAAAATCCTATCTGTAAGTTCCTTTCTTCGAATTCCAAGTGTCGCTGCGTGAACGATCCAAAGACGGAAGAAAACAAAAAAAAAAAAAAACCGGCTGACCAAAACCGCGCTGAAACAGTTAATTATGGTACAATAGTAATGTAAGTCTCACATTGAGCGAAGAGCAGAGAGCACAATGAAATAGAAACGCGACCCGTTTCACAGCGTCTCGGATCGCTCCGGAATCGAATTCGGACAAGTGGAAGCGGGTGATTTCGTGTATCAAAATCAAACTGAACAGGCTGTCGTTCCTCGCGTCGAATAGTTTACGATGTCGTAACCAAAGGCTCGTAGTTCGTAGTCGACCTTCGATCCTGGTTACGAGAGAAATTCAACTGGTGTAAGAGGTATACGCTCGGTTACGGTGTGCAGAGTACGCTTCCGGTTCAGTCTTACGTACACACACACAGCACTTTGAGTAACGTAAGCTGCCTCTCTTTCCGTTGAATAGTGCTTGTACAATTGCATATATTATCTCTTAATTAAGAAAATTCACGGATATGTATAAATGATCTAGAAATGCCCCGTAGACGTTGTCATAGTCTGGCAGGTACTTACATGTTCCAAGGTCTCATATGATATAACATCTAACGGAATTCCTGATGTATGCGGATTACGTGAATTTCTCCTCCATGTATAGTTAGAGTAGAGAGTATATAGTAGAAATAATGGTATATGCCAATGTAATTTGCGCTGAACTGCGTGAAGTTATTCGGGAAATTTGTTTGAAGAAAGAAACTGTTGTATGTTGTAAGTACATATATATATATATATATATATATATATATATATATACATTCAATGGAAAATTATTATTAATATTTTCAAGTCATATAATTCTGTAAAAAAAATCATATAACAAATTTTAAGTGATTATTACAGAATAAAGACTCCAATTTTAAGGACCATGGTGGATTTAGTTATGCAGAAAGAAATACGATACAATAGAAAGTAGAGTACTGGTCATTGAAAAATCTCTAATTATAAATTTGTTTCATTGAATTTCCAACACAAGTTAAATAAAGATTGGTGAACTAATTTTTACAAGAAACTTTGTTCGACACGGTATTAGTAATGAATGTAAATTAATTTAAATTTAAAGAGTGTCCTAAGTGCCTTGAATTTAAAAAATCATTTATTGAATATTGTAACTGGCAGTGTATTATACATATATATTATGTATTTCCTTGTGTATTTTATTAAATTACATGAAAGTTTAATGTCAAGTTTAATAACATCAATTATTCCATGATTTTCAAAATTTCATATAATATTAAGAGTATAAATAGCGACGATCGCTTAAAAATCTTTAATTAAAAATTTTAAATATTCCAAATATTCAAGAATTAAATTAAAAAATTAAACATTTGATCAAAAGTTTAACCCTTTTACTCACACGTAGAGTTTGATATATCTTTTTTCTACATATTTCTAAATTAGATTAATTTGTTTAAATATTTTAACTTTTTAAATTATTCTAATTGAAAAGAATGATATGTATATTTACTAATATTATTACATCTTTATTAATGTTCCTATTTTATATATTTATTTTATATTTGTGTAATTAATCTCCTGTATTCAAACAACTCCGTTCTTATCATTACAGGCTTAACCATTACAATATTGACCTAACCCATTATTATAAAGAACTTTCGTATTTATTCTTAAGATCAAAATTGAATTAATACTAAATTAAAATTTCAAACATATGAACGTAATATATAAAACGATACAGGAACTATTATTGTAGACATTGAATCATAATCATAATTACTATAGAAGATCTCACAGACAAATATCTATTTGTTGCATTACGACGTATCATACAAATAAAACAATCAAACTCATCCTGTCCTTCGTATATTAAAACAAAACAAAACAATATTCAAACAATATCAAACATATTTAAAACCATAAAATATTGCAGGAATAAGAATTAACAATGGTCTCACAGATGATTTATAATACTTGAGGATTAACGGAATAAATTCACCATCACTTTCCAGCAGTACGTTATCGACCTCCTCCCTCCCGATTCGTGACTCTCGGATACAGATTCGAGGCACGGAGGGACGAAGTTGAATTAATCCGGCCACGATGTGCCCCGTGCACGTTCTAAAGACGTCGCGTACGTGTGCAGAAAAAGGGGAGTGAGGAGCGTAGTTTCCGGCCGCGTGCATGCAAGATGAAACGTCGGCGTGTATATCTGCGCAGCCCCATTGAGGTCCATTACGTTGACATCAATAATTCAGCGCAAAAGTGCCGCCCCTCGCGGGTTTCGCCTCGCTCGACGGTGGCCGACGATGCATCCGTCTCGGCGCAAAAGCCCCCGAAATAACGAAAGAGCCGCAAACAAAATTCGTTTCGCCCGGAAGTCAGCGCACTATGCAAAAGCGGTGAAAAGGCGGCTAGTCGCGACACTGGAATTAATTGTCCAGCGACGCGATTTCTCCAAATTATATATCGTTCTATTTTTATTTACCAAACACCGCCGTTTCTCTTTTGTTTCCGGGAAGACCGTTGATGCGCTCGCCTCGAAATGAAACGAAGATCCCTGCCGGAAATTGATATGTAATTGCAGCCACGCTGTTGGCAAAATACAGGCGAATATATTTATATATTGCGGGTTATATCGAATGTTGATGCATTATGGATGAGATTGGCGGATGTACATCGGCTGCTCAAAAGTACACTTAATTTGATCTAACTGGGAGGAAATGTGAAACCTTTAAATTTGAATGAATTATATTCTAATTTGTCAGTGATGTTCACACATATTAAAGAATATATTTTACCAATGATTCGTTAAATAATGAAACATTTATTTCTGTCTACATGCGGATAGTATGTTTGTGTAACTGTGCTTACAAGTCGTTTTGGTACGTTTTGCTTTTTTAATTCTCTATAATATCATATTATACGGATTTGATATTTCGTAATATATGTAAAAATAGTAATACTTTCGAAATATCGTGCAATTAAATAATAATATTTAAGAGATATTTTTTGACTGAGAATATAATAAACTTAAGTGTACTCCACGTGTTTTCTAAACTTAAAATACCGTTTATTTTACTAAAATAAGAAATTTTATTAAACATCCTCATAGCATGACAGAACGATATGCATAACTAACTACATAATTATCATTTAATTTTACGTTAGCTTTCTAAAATTAAATTAAATTATTTTACCAACATGAATCTGATTAAATTGTTGAATTTAATTTTATTAATATTGTACATAAAAGTGGTAAGTATAACTTTCATCAGCTTATACATATACTATATATATATAAGTAACGGAAGGACTGTAATTTTGTATATATAATTTAATATTTAATTATTAAAAATTAATAAAGCGAAAAACATTTTTAATGGAAATATAATTTTTAATCAAAAATAGTAGAATGACAGTATCAGTGATATGCACAGAGAAAAATTACATAACTATTTGACGTAATATTGACTGAAGCGTTTAAATAACGATGATAAGTATGTTAAATATATTTTTAGAGACTTCGCAGAAGACATGTACGGTTTCGACTAAGTGTAAATTGTTGTAAGACGATTGAGAGTTCTCTAACGTGTCGAAATTTTCGAAGAAATGATTTCTATTGACTTGTATTCATAATTTGTTATATACTAAATTTTCATACTTATGTATATTGTGTAATGCGAATAAATAGATTGCGAATATGACAAAAATTTAGAGATACAGAAATATAAAGAATACACGCGATATGCAAAAATATATAAAATATTCATATAAAGTGTATACATATTTTAATTTTTTATTTAAATTACATTTTTCAAATCGTCTTTATAAAAATATGAATATGCATGAATATCCACATTTTTGTAATGATCTATATTTATATATATAATAAAGTAATATAATATCTCATGCCCCAAATAGATTCGCAAAATTTCACTAGGAATTACCATAAATTTTAATCGAGTCATTAATCGTTGAAGTAGATTTTGAATACCAAAATTTCTACAACTGTGCACGAATTCAATTCAACATTCTAGAGTGGCGAGTAAAATTTAATGTCGTTCGCTCGATTTTCTATTCACACATCAGCGAAAAGAAAAGTTGAGAACAGGTTTCTATTTAATAGTTTCGTCTATTTCATATCAAAAGATCATCGACCGAAAAGTGAAGCGATAGTTCGATCTTTAAGATGTTTTGCATGAGATTTAAAAAGTAAAGGAAATATCGATAACATCGGTTGGATTTCAAAATCTTCATGATTTCCCTAATTCACATCGCATGCGAATAAAGAAGTAAAAGTTACAATGTATAGAAAGCGATTTCCATGAAAAGATGCAAATGGTGAAGAGCGGTGTAATAAATTTTTAATTTAGAAATTACTATATTAAAAAATATATATTATATTATATTATAGATAGTGTCTATTACACAGTACTTAGCAATTTTATTTAAAATTCAATTCACTCAGTTTGATTCATAAAACTATGAATTTTAGAATTATTTCTAATTAATAATAATTAACAAGTGATTAAGGATATTGTTAAGAATATCAATGAGTTATTTAATTTTGCTTCTAATCACATCATAGATAAGAGAATTAATAATTTTATTATTAATTTATTATTTATTATTTATTTATTATTAATTTATTATTTATTATTTATTTATTATTAATTTATTATTTATTATTTATTTATTATTAATTTATTATTAATTTATTATTTATTATTTATTTATTATTTATTTATTATTAATTTATTATTAATTTATTATTTATTATTTATTTATTATTAATTTATTATTTATTATTTATTTATTATTAATTTATTATTAATTTATTATTTATTATTTATTTATTATTTATTTATTATTAATTTATTATTAATTTATTATTTATTATTTATTTATTATTAATTTATTATTTATTATTTATTTATTATTAATTTATTATTAATTTATTATTTATTATTTATTTATTATTTATTTATTATTAATTTATTATTAATTTATTATTTATTATTTATTTATTATTAATTCATTATTAATGTAACATTGACTAAATAGCTATAATAATTGAAACTTCTATTATTTTCTAAAATTTTAACGAAACTTACTATCAGTTACCTACATTTCTAAAATTATTTTAAATCTTCCTCTACTTATAAAATTTATATAGAATATATATAAAAATATTATATAAAATTTAAGTAATAATTTTTAATTATTACTTAAATATATAATAATTTAATTATTACTTAAATATATAATAATTTAATTATCACTTAAATATATAAATAATTTAATTATTACTTAAATATATAAATATATAAAATTTAAGTAATAATTTTTAATTAATATAAAATGTAAGAAATGAATTAAATTGAACCCTGAGGTAACATTGCGATATCTTCTTCACAAGTTTTAAACACTTGAAGCATTTCTTTTTCTTATTTTACATCGACTTCTTACAATCTATACTAAAACAATGTATGTACAGAGACTTTAGAATCATATTATATCATCAATCATATTATTATTTAGAATCATATTATATCGATTTAATTTCAATCAAAATATAATACAGTTGCTTATTTGAGATTCCTGTTCATGAACAACAATTTCAACGACCAATATAATTACTCCTGACACATAGCAATTGCAAAAAGCTAATTACCATCTCGTTGTCTACAAAGAGGTAAGTATTCCGCGATGAATCAGAAACTAAACATGCAAAACTTTCACTGCGCTTCTTCTTCCTCTTGCAGCAAACGTATCCTTCTGCACGTTTCACTGGAGGTCTCACAGCTATCTGACAAATCCGCGAAAACAAGCGTAAAACGCGAAACAACCATTCGAACGACTAAAAATTAATCGATTGTGGCGCGTCATCCACGAAGGTGCGAGATATCTTCAAACTACTTTCTCGAAATCGTTATTTCAGCGCCGAGAAATTTTCACTGAATATTCAAGAACCGATTATCAATGGTATCTCGTTCCCTTTCACGCTCAAGGCCCGAGACACGTGTGATCGTGCATTCGTCTACGTCGCGTAGAGATCCGGCCAAGGTGAAGGTATCGAGACCCAGCGCGCGCCATCCACGGTCAAGTTGAACGCACGGCGAACGCTGAAATTTTAGGGTCACGCCGGAATGGAATGCGCGCAGGTGCGGCAGCATCTCATACGCCCAGCTGAAACTTTCTTCTTTCTTCTCTGCGAGGTCACCGATGTTACATGCGTCTGGAGAAACCATTGAACGAAACGTAGGTAAGTTTCAAATGGGAGAAACAAGTTGAGAAATTTCGAAACCTATTTTCTTGTTTGTTGGACGTTTGAAATATGGAATAAATCATTTTGTAGGATTGATTCTTATCCTCGTTTTTCCTATTTATTTGATTTGTCTCTTTATATCAAATGAGATCTGTCTCTTAATATCTATAATGAGAAAATAAATAGTTAAACATGTAAATTCTTTTATTGACAATAAATGAGCTAAAACCAAATTCTACTCTCAACTTGTTTCAAATGGGAGAAACAAGTTGAGAAATTTTGAAACCTATGTTTTCATTTAGTGGATGTTTGAAGTATAAAATAAATTATTTTGTAAGACTGATTCTTATTCTTATTTTTCCTATTTATTTGATTTGTCTCTTGATATCAAATTAATATCTATAATGAGAAAATAAATAGTTAAACATGTAAATTCTTTTATTGGCAATAAATGAGCTAAGTTTCTGTATTCGATTGGATCTAACATTTATCCAAATTCTACCCTCATACGTTTCAAATGGGAGAAACAGGTTGAGAAATTTTGAAACCTATTTTTTTATTTCGTGGGCGTTTAAAGTATATAAATAAATCATTTTGCAAGACTGATTCTTATTCTCATTTTTCCTATTTATTTGATTTGTCTCTTGATATCAAATTAATATCTACAATGAGAAAATAAATAGTTAAACATGTAAATTCTTTCATTGACAATAAATGAGCTAAAACCAAATTCTACTCTCAACTTGTTTCAAATGGGAGAAACAAGTTGAGAAATTTTGAAACCTATGTTTTCATTTAGTGGATGTTTGAAGTATAAAATAAATTATTTTGTAAGACTGATTCTTATTCTCATTTTTCCTATTTATTTAATTTGTCTCTTGATATCAAATTAATATCTACAATGAGAAAATAAATAGTTAAACATGTAAATTCTTTTATTGGCAATAAATGAGCTAAGTTCCTGTATTCGATTGGATGTAACATTTACGAATATTCTACTCTCATACATAAATTACATATAGATCAATTTCAAATCGTAACCTCAGTTTCTCTACAATTATGTCTGTAAGTGTTCTGAACTCTGTCGAGATGCTAAATAAGGAGGACGCTTATTAGCGGTCTCGGGCAATTTGCTAAATCAATAAACCGGATCGTAGCGCGGGCAGATTAATTAGGAGAAAATTATTATAATATCGGAAAATCTGGTAAATACCGACGCGAGTCATTTATCAGAAACTGGCTGGCTTATCGCACCTGATCTCGGTGCTAAATGAGCTAAATATCTGGCCGGCGGTGTATGAGCACAGCTGGTCCAATTCGCTGTTACCTATCTAGGAGTGACTCGGTCGTATTAACGTTTGGTTTATATCGCTGAAAGTAGACCTGCCAGCAATGAAACTTTACAAGCGGCTTCTGTTAAATGTATCGTAAACTGTCCACGCTTTTAAAGCCCTGATAAATAACGTCGAGTACCATTGTTACGCGGGGAGAAAAAAAATTTCGTTTCACCGGGAATCCGCTGGATGGAAATTTTTACATTGAGACCCCTAGACAATTTGTAGCGTTAAAATCTTGTTGACCCGTGTTACCGGTGTTTTCGCCTCCTCCCACTTTTTTCCCTCACTCTTCAGATATCGATTTATTTTACGCTCGAATATCTTCTTTCAAATTGCAACAGTTCAAGGATTGTGTCTATATGTTTGTTGTATCAATGCTTTTACATAATTGTTTAGTATTAGCGTTGATTAGTAATGATTTATTGATTAGACTGGAGTACAGTTGTCAATTTATTGTTAAGCGAGATACTAATTAATTTTTCATTTCTTAAAATTATTTCGTATTCATACACATACACACGTCTAACCAATTTCACAATCGACTTGCAAACATTTATGATACACTCTATCTACGAATTTACTATTAAATAAATAATTCACTACTATTTGTCACTAAATAATTTACGAAAGCGTATCATTCAGTGCGAATACGCGATGACAGAATAGAATATGAATGAATATATATTCAGGAAAGCGGACGTACGCGTTGTTTTACTCCCACGTTGAAGAAAGGACATCACATCGCTGGAATATTTCCCTTGCATACATTCGTCCTCGTAAAAAGGAACGAGCGAAATTTTTGTAACACGGCTGCCTCCATAATCGAGCGATGTAACGAGACATTCGAGAGCGTCGCAATGTAACAATGAGAATTCCGTGCATCAAGTGCTCGCTTGAGTCCTGCAGTTCACTTCCGTTTACTACAGTTTCACAAATGAAACAAATATGGAAGAATCGCGCGCGCGTGTGACCATTTAGGTTAACAATTTGCAGGACGGGCGTGCTTTTCCCGTAGGGAAAAAGCAAAGTTTCAAATGAACGGAGTATTTATATCCTTCTCTTTCATAGCAATATTGAAGTATATTGAAGTATATTGTAACATATGAGAATACAACGTAGTTGTTAATAAAAAAATCGTGAAAAATTTTGCGAAGACCGAATAAAACCTGATAAGTCGCATGTAAGTTTTTATTAACAAATCATTATCTAATATACAATAAGTTTCACATGAGATATCAAAGGTTCGTTGAAAACCAAGAAAATAAATCATTACGCCAACGGTACAAAAATTTATTTACCATAACTTCCGTCAGTGAAGAATAACAATGAATCATAACCATTTTTCTTTTTTCATGAAAAAAATTCATTTTTATAAAATTTTATAAATTACGCTTAAACTAAAATAATTCCTCGTAACACATACATACGTACATATGTTTTCTATCTTTCGATGAACGACCCATCGACCACTGAAAACAATCACATCGCAGTGCCGTTCTTCTCTATGTCGTCAACAATATATCGGGTAACAACGCGGGCGCGAAATTGGTTTGATGTTGGCCATTATCGGAGAAAGTTTACAACATTCGTGTTTTACCGGAGTTTATCATCTAGGTCTCTCCTCCCCCCCCCCTTCTACCTACTATTTCGTTTTACTCAGATAGTCGCCTGTTAAGACACTTTTATTCGCAGGAAACTCCTCAGACAGTTCGAATTTGGTTTCGCACGGAATGACGTCTATGAAACATAGTCTCAAATCACTTAATACTAGAACGACACCGATTTATTCTTGCTTATCCCTATTTACATTCTCTAATAAATTGTTCAAAAGAACTCATGAAAAAAAGAAGTATTCTTTTAACAATTACAAGCTCTTTTGTGTAATTTAGTTTAGTATTATAATTTCAATGTGAAGCACTAATACTTGGAGTTCAATAAAAAGATCGTATAGAAGGTCCTGAGGACTCATTGTGGAGAGAAAACTTCAACCTTCAAGATCATGGTGATTCCTAGTTATGAGAAAGATTTTTCAACGATTTTGGGAGATGTTTAAATTTTTATAATTATCGAAGAATATCTTTACTTTGCCATCTGTTTATAAAATAAAACTTATTATATATAATATTATATATACTAAAACTTCAACCTTCAAGATCATGGTGATTCCGAGTTATGAGAAAGATTTTTCAACGATTTTAAGAGATGTTTAAATTTTTATAATTATCGAAAAGTATCCTTGCTTTGCCATCTGTTTATAAAATAAAACTTATTATATATAGTATTATATATACTAAAACTTCAACTTTTAAGATCATGGTGATTCCTAGTTATGAGAAAAATTTTTCAACGATTTTAGGAGATGTTTAAATTTTTATAATTATCGAAAAATATCTTTACTTTGCCATCTGTTTATAAAATAAAAGCTATTATGTATACTAAAACTTCAACTTTCAAGATCATGGTGATTCCTAGTTATGAGAAAAATTTGTCAACGATTTTAGGAGATGTTTAAATTTTTATAATTATCGAAGAATATCTTTACTTTGCCATCTGTTTATAAAATAAAAGCTATTATATATAATATTATATATTATATATACTATTATATATGAAAATTATATATACTATTATATATGAAAATTATTTATAATAATGTTTATAATTATTTATAAAAATTATTTATAGTAATATTTATAATTATTTATAATGTAAAAATTATTTTTTTTCACTTTGGATTATTAAAGTAGAGACTTCACGCTTTAGAATGAGATTAACTGGTTTGTTGTACAAATTTTTTCCAAGAAATTGTAATAGTTTAAGGTATCGACTTTTCATCGAATATGAACAATTTTGTGACTGTATATTTACAAATAGGATTAAAATTTATTGAAGTTACCGACAACTCCATTTTAGGATAAAATGTATTTAATATAACTTACAGCTTCATAAGTACAAACATTGCTCGTATAAATTTTTTAATTATTTCAAAGTAATTCGTTTATTTGCTTCTACTTGGTATAAGATACATTTAAAGTTTCAGTTTCTTTATTGCATTTAAACATTATCAGTCACTCTATTCTGTAAATACTTTTATCGTAGCTTTTTGACACCAGTTTATTAAAAATACATGTTCGTAATTCATAATGATTGTATCAGAGAACTGGAATCTCTATTAATGAAAATATAAGATTAATCATCTTCATTTATGCATAGAAACGATTATTAATTCACTATATAACGAACAACGTTACAGTAAAATCTTCAAACGTTCCCTATTAAAATTTCTTCTGGAGAAAGTTTCTATTCAATTATATATTTATGAATCAATTTTACATACGTACTATGAGTCTCTCTATCATCATTCTACGTGCTAAATTCTAGAAGCTAGATTGAAGCATTCGCTCCAGAAGAAAGAGAATCGTAAAACTCTGTTACAATCTAAATCACTCCTCTAAAAATGGTCTATAACTTACGCAGAATCCTACTCAAATACTCATATTCATTGCACGATTTGCCAACGGAAGAAAGTCAGTTACCACGATTTCGCTTCCACGTTATCTTCAAACAGTAATCGTTGAGCGTGGCGGTTTCATCCTACTAAGAAATCTAAAACGCGTACCGAATCGTAGCGCAGTTAGCACTTAGCATACGTCAGTAATCGCGGGAAACTATTACTATCATAGATCTCGGAGCGTCTCTGGACGCGCCAACAGTTCAACGATCACGTAGGTGTAATACTCACATCGTGTAATATCTCGCTGCTGGCAATGGAAACGTAACGTACGTGATCGTAATTCGTTGCTGCATTTACGTAGCTTGAGTTCAGGCGAAACTTTCATTATCACGTTGCACCGCCAACTGTATACGTAGTAAAATGGAGATTGGTATAAAGTAGTGTTACTTTTTTTATTTCAATTTAGAAGGTACACGATTTTCCTTGATTCACGAGTGAATTAAATCCATTTTCTTAATATTGTGAAAATTGGACATTCGTGTAATACTTCATAGCTTTGTTGCAAAGAAAATAAAGCAAAAGAATGGTAGTTATGATAACTTTGAAAAAATCTACATTTATTTAAATTGCAAACTAACGATAAAGTTAGTAATGAATAATCAAGTGACATTATTTACTTACAATGTAAATAATGATTATATATAATATTTATTGGTTATATATAATTAAATTATATACAAATTTAATTAAATATATAATTTATATATGATATATATAAATTATATATAAATTATATATAAATTTAATTAAATTTAATAAATATAATTAAATTATATTAAATTATATATAATCAAAAATTGACTTTCATTTTTTTATATAAAACAAAATACATGCAAATTAAATTGGTAAATGAAACAAGTATTTTTAGTATTCACTATTTTTGTAATAAACTCATTTTTCCTAATTTTGGACTTATTGTCCCACTCGTCGATTGAAGTGTGGTCACAAACTTGTGTCTATTAAATTTCTAATATTGTGAAAAATTGGCGATATTTAAATTGACGATATTTGTTTTGCTTTCACTTAATCACTTCAATAATGAATTGAGATTCATTTTAAAGTTCCTACTTTCACGATCTTGGGTTTATTTTTCACAAAAATGTTTCTATGTCCCCTAGTAAGATTTTTTTCTCAAAAATGTTACAAATTCAAATGTTTCTTGAAACATTGAAATTTTTTTTTTTATAGCTGAATTCATCATAAGTTTGAAACCTTGAAGCCTTCTCTTTACAGTAACTGTGTAAAACTTGCTGTACGATCATTTTTTGCCAAATTATTGAATTTTTAATATCAAAATTAAACAAAACAACAGAAATTCTAGAAATTCTATGACTAAATCAATTTTTATATCAAGCATACTTTTGTCAAAAATAATATTTTTGTTTATATAGATATCTACTGTAATGATTTATATGCAGAATATTTTTATATGTATTAAAGATCAATTCCAGTATCTTTAATACATAAAATTCCAGTATTAAAATAACAATAAAATTACTTTCATCAATTCCAGTATTAAAATAACAATAAAATTACTTTTGTCTGTATACATGTTCGATATATTCGATATATAGATACTGTTTTCCTCTTTGTATAAAAAAAAAAAACCGTTATACTTATTTTTCTTACTTAGTATGACTAACCTTCTCTGCTCATTCGATTTTGCATATCGCGATTCTTACGCAGTCCGTGAATCGAAAGCGGACTACGTCAGCGGTCAGCAGCCCAGGATGTGGCCTCATCACGCCAGTTTTGGGTCGAATTCTCGATCGGACGCGTTCGCAACCAGCCACGGAATCGAAATTTACAATTTAAACGCGGCACCTCCGAGTTTTCACCGGGGCCGATACCGGCCGAGTGAGTCACACAGTGAAATCTCGGTATCACCGGATGTTAGTGATGGACTAAAGAATGTACACTCTTGTTCATAATCGTTGGAACACTTGCTGGATTGGTAAGGGACGCAATATTCAATATAAATTACTAGTAAAAAATTACTAAATTACTAAATTAGTAAAAATTATTAGCAAATTACTAAATTAGTAAAAATTATTGGCAAATTACTAAATTAGTAAAAATTATTAGCAAATTATTAAATTAGTAAAAATTATTAGTAAATTAGTAAGTTAGTAAAACTATAAATTTCTATTAAAGTTGCGTAAACAATGCATTTATAAATAAATTCAAAATAATAATATTCATTATAATATTTAATAATTAATATAAAATATGGTATTAGCATAAAGTTAATTACCTAAGCTTTTATTAATTATATTCATAAATATATAAATATGAATTTGCATAGAGATCCACAGTCTAATTATCTGATTAAATCTGACAATAAATTTACAAGTCAATTGTGCGTGAAAAATCAAATTGCACTGTTCCTCCACGCGTAAATACAACGCCAATTTCCTCAACAATTTCCAAACAGATTTTACTGTATTGACATCCTCAAGTCACTTTCTTCAAGACAATTATCTTTTTTATAGTCGTGTCACTCAGTTTTTCGTATGGAAATATTTGCTTTCCTTATCCTCTGAATAGGAAAGTCTCTGTGAGCGAAAGTGATGTTCTGGGAACTGGCCATTCCATCAACCGAGTCCGCCACTCGACTTTGTTTTACTGCTAAAACATGCAGAACGTAATCATTCCTTGCGGAGAACACAAAGACACTTTGCACTTCCTGCAAAGACACCAATACGCCAATACTGTTGCTGCAACAATAATCGTCTTAAACGGTAAATTTCTTTGTTGCTGAAGTAAAGAGTGAACAGATATTTCGTTCACCTTCACTACGAACCACAAGTTTTTACATTTCAATCTTTCATTCAATTTAACAAAAATAACATGTTGATTGTCACGTTCATTTCTATGAATATTTTAGAATGATCAAGATAAAGTGTAATATCATCGACAGAAATTGTTGTAAATAACTAGACTATACTATAAAATAAAAAATGCATTTATATTGTAATGTAATACAAAAATGGTAAAAAATTAAGTATTTCATAAATAGAAATCAAAAACATAAACTTTACCTGATAAAACAGAATCACTATTTCGGGAATTCAGAAAAAATTATAAAACTTATGCTAAAGTTCACCCTAAGGAAATAAAACTGACGCCTGGAAATTCTTTTATTTTTCGATTCTGTGTGTAACTCGCAAAGTACAAGGGATAGGAGAAAAGTTAACTTTGTTAATTAGGATAATTTCAATTTTATAACATTTTTCTAAATATATAAATGTCCAATTAAAAGATAAGTAACACTCGTCTCAAAACTGTTTTCCTATCTCTTACGAGTTTGCGAGTTATGTATAACATCAAATTGAAAAGTACGTGAGAATTTTCACTTTAACCTCTTGAAATAAATTTCGACAGGAGAAAGAATTACGTATGTACCTATAATACGTTCCATACATATATACCCTTTCATAATTCTCTGAAATTCCAAGTTGGAAATCTTCCTTTGTCAGAAATTAATATTTTATTCAATCCTTAAGATATTCTTCAACGTTAGAAAAATGTAGGTCGATGGAAAGTGAAAAAAGTCGAAAGCAGAGATAAATTTTTTGCTTCTCGAACGATTTTCAAAGTAACTCATCTACGCGGTGGAAAATGTTAAAATTCTTCGTCGCGTGCTTTACGAGCATATTCAAGTCGTCTGAGAAGGAATAAAAACGAAGAAAGTGTCGTGTGTGGTTTTCTTCGATTTTTTTTTCATATTTTCTGGTGACTATTCACTCTATAGTGAAGGCTAATGTAGGAACATTCTTATGAACGAGGTTCACACTCATTCGATTGAATTGCACTTTCTCCAGATTGAATTCCGATCATAGGATTCACTGACCGATCACATGTTTTAATTATTGCATCTGAGCAGACGCGTATCCGATTATATATTTCTTTCCCATGTTACCATCGAATATAAAATCGAAATTGAACTTTCCATTTGGAAGAGCAACGTTATACATGGTTCTTTGCATTAGTTGAATTTTTTCTTGGCCAATAATTGCAAACGTATTTTCATTGAAGAAAGTAATAACTAGACTGCGGATTTTTATGGAAATTCACATTTTTCAAACATACGGTTAAAAAGACCGAATGTTGACAAAAAATTGTTTTTGTCTTTATTTGGCAAATGTAGAAATCACTATACTTTGGATATCTATGTGCCTTTGCATATTATGTGCGTTTAAAATTTAAAAGTTTAAAATTTCCTGTAAATGTATAAAAACTCATGGTAAAACTAATTGTAATTTTTAAGTGATCGAAGTGTAATACAGATTAAAACTACTTTTCGTTTCTTTGATTCATACATTCTTGCTTAACTGTTGGTCAGACAGTTATTCGTTGAAGTAATTGAATTAATAATTTAGTTTTAAATTAAATTTTAATTTAATTAAATTAATTCTACTAAAATTTAATTAAAATTTAATTAAATTTTAGTAGAATTAATAATTTAGTTACTAAAAGTGATCAAAACGGACGTTAAACTTTTCCGGAAGTTGCGAATGTCGATTAGGTAGCCGCCAAAGACTCGTGAAAGTGCCCTTGTCGCATGAACTTCCTTTGCTCACCCGTTATGTTTCATGACTGGCTCTTGCAAACCAGCTGATGCCATATGTTCATTTATATTCGAGATTGTGAGGCAAACAATAATAAACAATTGCACACAACAAATATTATAAACGAAATTATAACGTAACATAAAATCAAATCTATTTATATTATTTTATAAGATTTACGTTATTATTGTAAATTTATACAATGTTTAATATTTATTTCATAAATTGGATTTGATTAAATTCTGAATGAAACTATATTATCTGTACGTGATAATCTATGATGTATCAAACGTATCAAATGAACATTTAATCAAAGATTTAAATATTTACTTTCTATTGTTATCACAAGTTTTTATCTTAAAAAAATTGAAGTTAAATATGTTCACCATTTTACATCTATATTGGTACTATTGGAATTTCTAGCAAAGTGTAATTAAAATTATTTAATAAGTAATAATGCACTCGTACAGCAATACATTATTAACATTGTATATTACATACATATTATCTATTTATTCCTGCGCTATACAAATAATATTTTTAATTTTAACAATATTAATAATTCTATTATCTACCCTATATTCTATTTTTAATTTTAACAATATTAATAATTCTATTATCTACTCTGTATTCTATTTTTAATTTCAACAATATTAATAACTCTATTATCTATTTATTCCTGCGCTATACAAATAATATTTTTAATTTGACAATATTTCTATCATTACAATTCAAAAATTATACTATTAATAAAGGAACGTCGCAACACATTAATAACGCTGAAAACCAATCGAACGTTCAAAAGAATTTATCCACATCTAATTGCAATCTATACAATATTGCTCCTATTTCATAAATACATAATTTCCATCAACGACGTGCATAAACGATCGCACGAACAAAAGCGCGGTTCCGTCAACCGCCTTCGGCAATAACAATAAAATCAATCTCGCTGCGGCGTGTATTATGTTGTCGCGGAGCGAAAAGCTCGCCGGAAGAATCATGAAAAAAGAGAAAAAAA
>NW_025109193.1:0-3597 GCF_011392965.1 Frieseomelitta varia | reverse complement strand
CTCTCTCTCTCTCTCTCTCTCTATATATATATATATATATATATATATATATATATATATATATATATATATATATATATAAAAAGAAATATCAGATCAAGTGCACGATTCCAAGAGTCACGACGACTCGTACGAATCGAACAATGACGGCGTCTCAGAATACGACATTCACTGATGTGATTACGATGAAATATTCAGTATTTCCGTGAGAGTGGCAGGCTGGCGTCGAACAAGAACGAAACTCGACCATTATCGGGAAATTGACGAATCGAAAATGTGATTAATTTCTGCCAACGCAACCTCTCCTGACGACGGAGAGGGAGAAAGGATCGTTATCAAACCGCTCGGCGATGAGAACGCTGAATTTTCATAATTTGTTCGTGTAATATTTAGATAAATGAACAGTGGGAATGAAATTTCTAGAAACGGCCCGTATGTACAGAGAAAACCTTTCCGGCCCCGTTTCCACAACGCGAGCTCCGTCTTCTCTTTTATTAATTGACACTTGGACTCCGGTTGTTATTCCTATTAATTCTGCTTGCTAACGTCGCGGCATTGTCGCGGTCCTTGCCAAATTTCATTAACACTCGCCGTTCTCGTGATCCGTGCCTGATGTTACACTTTCAAGTCATTTTAAGATCTTAAAAAAGATTATCAACGAAAGAAGTTAATGAAAGGAAATTACTTTTAGCTTCGTTCCGTAGAATCACCGTACCCGTGTATAACAGATATTGTCATTTTTAGCTTCCGGAGTTTTTACACATCAATGATCAAACTGTCAAAGACCGTAGAATTTATTTCAGCAAACTTTTTGAATTTATTTGTAATGCAGCTAAATTACGAAGCAACTAAAATTCCAATCTTAATGCAAGTACGTGGACAAAAAATAAATTGTTTCTCGAAAGGTAATTTAAATTCAAATGCTAGAATTATAGATCGACCGACGTGTCTGAATATTTATGAGAGTCTACTGTCCTCCAATTAAAAAATAATAATTATTCATGATGGTTATTCACCTCGATACGCACAAAAATGTCTGTCAATTAAATATGCGATAATAACATGTTCCGGTAAACATCAAGAATTCATCGCTGTTTGGTAATTATTAAATTTACCCCTAATTTCGTTATACCCTAATAATACATAAGTCACGACGATCAATAAAATTATATCCGACAGTTTACTCTTCCTCCGACGGGTAATCGTTATTACACGTCAATAATTAATTAATCCGCGGGGAGAGGCTCGTCGGTCAGGCGCAAGGCGTTTCTCGAAATTTGCGCGAATCAATTAGCCTCCGGATCAATTTAAAGAGCCGGCCGAGAACGTTCCGCCAGGGGATGAATTTTCACGCGAAATTGAAACGCCTGCGAACGCATCCTACTTCGATACGTATTGAATAGTCGGATGTGCGATGGAATTTCAATTACTCCGCGCCGTGGAACAAAATTCCGCCGATAAAATCGTGACCGCTGTATTGCCGAATTTTCGCTTTCTCTCTCTTTCTCTTTCGCGCGAAATTACCTTAAGCTTGAAACAAAAATAATCGCTCGAGAGGCGAGAGGGGATTACACAGCTGAAAAAACAGCGCTCTGCGTCCATCAGAGAGGAGGAGGCTTTTGCTGGCTCGATTTCGCGGCATGTCGCGATCCCATCGATCGCGGTGCTGGCTCTCGTTCAATTCTGAAAAACCTCCATCCGGGATTACGTTGCGCGCGTTTCGAAAACAGAAGCGAAAACCAGCTCTCGAATCTCTCGTTTCCGCATCTCCGAACGAACAGCGTGAAACGAAACATCCGGCGACGGAGGTTTTCTCTCCTTCGCGGCGTGGCAGAGAAAATTTTCATTAAGAAAAAAAAAAAAAAGAGAAAGAAAAAAGCACGACTATTCGTTGCTAGATTGCTGGAATATGTTGCGAAATGGTGCATATTTCCCAAACCGACGCGTTTGTGGGGCAAATCGAATGAATAGCGACGTTTCAAACGCCATGGTCAATAGTTCGATGAGAGCAACATTTCACTTCGAAGAATTTCACTAATTTACTCAACGGCATTTTCCTCTGTTTTTCGTAAAAGTCAACGCTCTTATGGTGGTCGCCGTGGAACCACCGTGCTGCACGCTATTTTCGCGTATCGCTTAATCATCCTGTGGATTTCTTCCGGCTCTATGATCAGGGAGCGTTCTCTCCTGGTTAAAAATTTTATTTCGTTTTGATACGCGTTTTGATATTTCGTCCTTTGTGATATATTTGAATTGGATTTTTCCAGGCGTTTAACTGACTTCAGGTCATTAAATTTTTCTGATCGTTGAAATGAAACTGTCATACGAAGCTTTTCTATTAATTCGTGCCTAGAATGTATATAATAATGAAGTTGGCATGATATTTTTCCTCTACACTCTCTCGACGAATAAACATCATCAAAAAATAATATTGATCCATCGAATTCAAACTTCGATGAGCGATATTTTATATGCGTCAGTCTAACAATTCTTCATAACGATTCAAATTTATTGGATGTTATTGCAGAAACAATAGAAAAAAATACGTCCATCAAATTCAAATATTGAAAAAGTGATATTTCGCGTACAACTAATAATTTTTCAGGAAGGATACAAAACGATTCCAGCTTTCGCTCGAATGAGATAGAATCGAGACCTATTCAATTAAAAAGGATCGGCAAGATTCAACGATCGACTTATGAGATCACGTCCGACGAATTCGGAGTATTGCGTCTTCCTCAATTGTTAGATTCAACGCGATTCAAGGTTCCCTGTCGAACCGATCAGTAAATGAAAAGAAATGTTCGGATCTTTCTCGAGCTGGTGTAATTTAATTAAAAAGAACGCAATTACTCTTTCGCTTTCGAACAATCTCCAAGTTTCCCCGCCCATGTCGGAAATTATTCATAGAAAATAAATCGTTCATAAGTCGATTAGAACGAGGTTTCTCGCTCGAACTTCCCCGTCTTTTGAAGGATCTTTGTTATTCCGCTGGCGATTTCAACCCGCGTTAACGCGTTAATGCATGCAAGTATTCAAGACGAGATTACGATTTCGACCGGAACAAGGTTAGTTGGAACTTATGAATTGAATTTGAATCAGCGACAAGCCAATTTGCAAGACAAATGTTTACCAGACGAGTCGTGTAATCTTAGCACCTCTCAATGCAATTTCTTCTCGATCTGCCTGACCTACCACCTGTTTCCCGCGATGTTGCGAACGAGCGGACAAGAAATTTTTCAATTACGTTGCCCGTTTAGCTGGTAGTCCCGGGCGTCCCGAAGTTTCGCGAAACTTCGATATGAATTCTCGATGAAATTCTCCTACGTTCGTCCGCGCCACGAGAATTTCTTTTTAATCGTGAAAGATAGAAGCTAACGTATCGAGTATAACATTCTCGAAGAACTTTTCTGGAACTTTGACTTCGCGGGTCCCATTGCGTACGCGCACGACGCAAGGACGTTTCCTTTAGTCGAAAAACGAAACTGTCGGTCGCCTGGTAACTGACTCGTAGACGTGAAAGTTTTATTTCCGCGAGCGTGTCACGGATACTTTTTTCTCTCTCTCTTTTTTTCTTTTTTTTTTTTTTTTTAATTT